>NW_007751672.1:0-9206 GCF_000696425.1 Galeopterus variegatus | reverse complement strand
GACACAACGGGCAGCTGGCACTCAGGAGAGGGTGGGCAGGGGTGTGCCATCCTGCGGGAGTCACAGACCTGACCCTGCGAGCTGTCCTCCTGAAGCAGACATGCTCTGGCTCGCAGCCAAGGTTCATGGCTGGCACAGACCGCAGTAGTAGCACAGCCATCCCGAGCGGTGGTGCTGTCCTCCTGGACACCCTGCACTGGGTCAGGGACTGTTGGGACCCCTTGGGACTGCTGCCCAAGTCCACAGGTGCGAGCCCCCACCAAAAGAGCCAGCTCACGTGGGGGACCCACAGGAGGCAGGCTGCCGTGGGCAGTCCCAGAGCTCTCGCTGCCCCGGGTGGCGCCAGTGGCACACTGTCACCACACCGCCACCAGGCCCACCCTGCCTGAGAGGAGCTGGGCCACAAGGCCAAGCCCCGGGCAGGGTCTGCAGAGGGCAAGAGGGCGCAGAAGCGGGTGTGATGGGGACGGCCTCACCATGCGAGACGCTGGAGACAGCGCCACGAGTGACCTGCCACTGGTCAAGCGGTCAGGGGAGGTGGCCCAGGTCCTGGGAGCAGGACTCATGGAGCATGTTTGACACGTGATGGCAGACGCCACAGTCCTGTGTGCATCAGCGAGAGAGAGTGTGCTGGTGTGTATCAGTGTGGGAGTGTGCAGGTGTGAGTGTCTGAGAGTGGTGTCCCTGTGAGGGTGCGTCAGTGTGTGTCCGTGTGAGATTGTGTCAGTGTGTGTCCCTGTAAGAGTGTGTCAGTGTGTGTCCCTGTGAGAGTGTCAGTGTGTGTCCCTGTGAGAGTGTGTCAGTGTGTCTGTGTGAGAGCGCGTCAGTGTGTCTGTGTAAGAGCACATCAGTGCGTGTCCTGGTGAGGGTGCATCAGTGTGTGTCCGTGTGAGGGTGCGTCAGTGTGTGTCCCTGTGAGATTGTGTCAGTGTGTGTCCCTGTAAGAGTGTGTCAGTGTGTGTCCCTGTGAGAGTGTCAGTGTGTGTCCATGTGAGAGTGTGTCAGTGTGTCTGTGTGAGAGCGCGTCAGTGTGTGTCCGTGTGAGATTGTGTCAGTGTGTGTCCCTGTAAGAGTGTGTCAGTGTGTGTCCCTGTGAGAGTGTCAGTGTGTGTCCCTGTGAGAGTGTGTCAGTGTGTCTGTGTGAGAGCGCGTCAGTGTGTGTGTGTAAGAGCGCGTCAGTGTGTGTCCGTGTGAGAGCGCGTCAGTGTGTGTCTGTGTGAGAGCGCATCAGTGCGTGTCCCGGTGAGGGTGCGTCAGTGTGTGTCCGTGTGAGGGTGCATCAGTGTGTCCTTGTGACGGTGTGTCAGTGTGTGTCCCTGTGAGAGTGCGTCAGTGTGTGTCCGTGTGAGGGCGCGTCAGTGTGTGTCCCTGTGAGGGTGCGTCAGTGTGTGTCCCTGTGAGGGTGCATCAGTGTGTGTCCCTGTGAGGGTGCGTAAGTGTGTGGCCGTATGAGTACGCGTCAGTGTGTGCCTGTATGAGGGTGTGTCAGTGTGTGTCTGTGAGGGTGTGTCAGTGTGTGTCCGTGTGAGGGTGCGTCAGTGTGTGTGTCCGTGTGAGGGTGTGTCAGTGTGGGTCCCTGTGAGCGTGTGTGACTGACGCCACCCGGCAGTGTGTGAGAGGGTGTGTGCCCCTCCCCAGTGTGAGCTGCACACTTAATCCCACCGGGCTGTGTCCACAGAGGGCTGGAGAAATCTTTGTGGAGTCGAGACAAGGATCTGAAAAAGCTAAGAGACTTTTCTTAAATCTCGCAGGCATGGAAACACACACACGCACCTCTTTTTTTTCCAAATTCAGAGCACTCCAAATATTTAAGTCTTTTTAAGTGGTCCTGGGCAGAAAGTCAAAGGCTGCTCTCTCAGAGAATGTGGTTGTAATTAGATAATTAATAAGGGGGGAGCCAGAGAAAGCTAAATGGAAGCCTTCCTCAGTGGGAGGAAATAATTACAACAGCTTTTGATATATGAGCTGAACCAACCTTCCAAGGGGAAATACAGTGTCATCCATGAAAAGCCAAAAACGACGGGGCCGCCCCCAGCCAGGGTTTCAGGGCTGGCTTCACATGCCCAGGGGAACCCAGGGCTCAGGCAGAAACGAGCGGCAGGTTCATTAGTCTTCTTGACCGAGAGCCTCCAGGGCTGGCCCCTTGATGTCACCCTGACCCCAGCCATGTCTGCGGACATAGGCGGTGCTCTCTGCAAGAAATGTAAAACATCTGGGGCTCCAGACGGCCTCCTGCACGCAAGGGCCACCTGAAGCTGCACGCATGCGACCTGCATGCAGTGCACTCCCTGCACTGCCTGGCCCAGAAGCGGGATGGCAGGCGGAGCTGCAGAGCAGCGGCCGGACTGAGACGCCATCAGCCGTCTCCCCACACCAGACCAGCGGGCACTAACAAGCAAGCCATGGGTCGCATTCAACTCTACAGCCCCAGGGCCTGACAAAGGGAGTGAGACATCAGCAAAACGTCTCCAGAAAATGAGGGAGGGTGGGCTTAAGGGGGAGGGGTTTTTACAAGGCCATCCACCCGCTTAGCTGTCCTTTGAGTCTTCCTTCCATCCATCCAGCTACCCGCCCACCGGTCATCAGGCCATCGTCCATCCATCCACCCACCCACCTTCCTTCCCTCATTCCATTCATACGTCCAGCCAGCCACCTCTCCATCCTTCCATCAGCCGTATATCCATCCTGACATCCGTCCATCCTTTCATCCATCACCTGTCTTCCCTTCCTTCCTTCCTTCTCTCCATCCAGCCATCATCCCTCTGTCCATCCTTATGTCCACCCATCCCTTCGTCCATCGTCTTAGATTGACTTTAGGGTGGGTCTTGATGGGTCTCCATCATCCCGTGTGGCCTCTTCCCTCTTGGGCACCTGCTGAGCACTTTCCCTCAGCTGGGCTCTCTGTCTGCCCTTCCCAAGTCTGGATGCAGCTTTCTGACCATCTGGAAGATGACTCCGCAGACACCCACATCAACCACCCAGAGTTGGCCGGAGGGACAGAACCAACTCAACATCATCAGTCAAACATCCTGTGAACCCGAGTACATGACAACGTACTCTCGTCGTCCTGTGCCGCAGAGGGAGAGCTCCCCAGGCTGACACACGGCCTAGCACGCGGCCCCCCGTGCACTGGGGCGAGCCCGCAGCACAGCAGAATCTGCCATCTGGGGAGACACACAGATAAAAGAAGGACAGTCTGCTTTGAAAGAAAAGGAACAATCGGGACACAAAAAAAAGGACTCTGGGAAATAACAAAAAGTATGGAAGTAGAAATTTTTTTTAAATAATGGAAGTTATGAATAGCAAAATAGACACATTAAAAAAAAAAATAGCTCACAGGAGTGTCCCAGCCTCTGAGCGAAAAGACAAAGCAGGAGGTGGAGCGGACACATCCTCAAAGACACACAGAGGAAAGCGCCCCCGCGTTCAGGGAAGATCGGCGTCTTAGGGTTAAACAGGAATGTGGGTTCTGGGAAGGAAAACCGAAAAGAGGGTCACCGAGCCCTAGTACAAAGAAATCTCTGGGTTCTAACAGTAGAGAAAACCTCTTGCAGCCTTCCACACACCCAAAGAAACAAGAAGCAACCGCACTGGTGGTGGCTTCCCATGTGCTTACCCGACCTGCTGAATGACAATCCCAGGATGTCCAGAATTTTGATGGAAAAGGAAAGGCAGCCCTCAAAGTCCACACACACAGAGTCCCCGGGCCATGTGGGAGAGCGAGAGGGACCTCAAGCAGCCGTGCCTCAGCCAGCACAGCCCTGCCCCGCTGCTGGGGACACTACACGAGACTGTCCTCTGTCTGCGTGAAAAGCAGTAGGGGCTTCTGTGTCTGCAAATGCAACAATGCATAATCTAATAATCCTCCCGCCGCAAAAAAAGGAAAACAGAATGTAAGGGGAAAAGAATAACTGCAAGGAAAATCACCAGAGGCCAAAAGTGAAGCGGAGGCTGGAATGCAGGGGCGTCAACAGGCCCCGGAGCTGCAGGCCACGCCGGGCACATCTGTGAGGCCACCATAGCACCCAGCTTCCGTCTGCCCCGAGTCTCACAATGAGTAGGTGACAGCAGCGAGGTCTGAGGCCAGGCGGTCCAATTCATGAGCTTTTACTCTTAATTCTTATGCTGTCCAATTGACCAAACCCACTCAAGAAAAAGCAGGAACCTGAATGTATCAATAACTCTCAGGTAAATAAACTGGCCAGGTTACCAAAGGTCTATACCTACCCCACGAAGAGTGACAAACCAGATTATTTTACAAGAAAATAAAACTTTCCGTGAACAGATAATCCTGTCTATATTACTTGAACTGTGCCAGGATTTAAAGAAGAAGAACCCTTCCCGTTTTACTTATTTATTCACATTCATTATTTATTCATTTTTAAAGGCTTTATTTTTAAGAGCAGTTTTAGATTCACAACAAAATTGAGAGTAAGGTACAAAGATTTCCCATAGACCTCCTGCCCCCACCCACTCGCAGCCTCCCCATAAAGAAATGATCCAACCCTGACACCTGTCCAAACGGCAATAAGAACCAGAGGCTAGAATGTTGCCACCAATCTAAACACAAGTATTCTGTGTCAATTATAAATTTAAAAATTCTAAACAAAGGGGGAAAGTGCAAAAATCCTAAGTAAGACATTAGCACATCAAGTCAAGTCATGTATTTGAATCAATTCTATGTGACCGAGAAGGGTTTACTCTAGGAGTGCAGAAGAGGTAACATTTGGAAATCTGGTGAAACAAGGCTTCGTGAACACACCTCTCAGCAGACACTGAGCAGTCGGTGTGCAATTCCAGGGCCATTCTTTGCAAGCTCTTAGTGAGACAGGAATCGAGAGGACAGGCCCTAGAGCCAGGCCCTGGGCCAAATCCCAGCTGCTACTTAAGGGTGGCGCAGGCTGGGAGAGTGGCTTAAGCTCTCTGGCTCTCAGTTTCCTCATCTGCAAAAACACCAAGTGGGGGCATTAATAGGACCCTCAGAATGGGTGCGGTGAGGGTTAAACGAGCCACATCACGTAAGAGGCTCAGCCTTGCCTGGCTCGTGGTCGATAGTCTCGTCACTACGAGAATGGGAGCCTAGAAGGGTGGGGAGCTGTTTTCTTCACCAGCTGGGCCCCCAGGGTCTAGACCAGTGCCTGGCTCATAGTAGGTGCTCAGTAAATATTTGTTGAACATGGGCTACAACGGAGAGACCAGAGAGAAACCAGCAGGTACTGTCATCCTGGAGAGACACGCCAGGAACAGTGACCACTCTGAACAAGAAGGGCTGCCTCCCACTCCAGTGGGCACCACTGCCCAGCAGGCCGAGGGCAAACTGGACAGACGACAGCTGATGGGTGTCAGTATTGACAGCGAGAGCAGGACTCTGGAGGGCGCCTGGGCACAGACAGCAGCCCCTGCCTTCGGACCCAGATACCCTACACTACAGAGAGGCCAGCCAGGAGGGGGTGCTGGGGACCCGGGAGGAGAGAGGGCCACAGACATGAACACCGGTGCCTTCTCTGGCCCGTGGTCAGAGCACTCACACCCACCCCAAGGCAGAGGCGGGAGAAAGAGCACTGGGCCAGGGCGCCCACCAGGGGAGATGCTCACCATGGGCTCAGGCAGCACGTCCCACCCACGGTAAGCTGTGTCTCAGGACGTGCGGGCGACAGCATGCAGCACACTCCCATGGGGGCCTTACTTTTAGTACCCATCCGACCAGATCCGAGCTCTCCCTGTAACAGCTCCCTGGTTCATGTGCATTCTGAGTTTTTGCTGCTCAGAAGGTGGTCCCCACACTGGCGGCTGCCTCGATGTCCACAGGCTTGTGAGCAGTGCAGACTCTCGGGCCTCGCCTTCAGCTCAGAATCAACAGCTGCACTTGACCAAATCTCCAGCTCTTCCAAGATGCTTCTTGAGCAGGAAGAACTGGCTGAGCATGTCCCGCTTCATCACTCACAGCCTGTGACAACCAGCCCTGCACAGAGAGGTAGACTGAGGATGGAGCGGACAGTGTCACAAGGCTGGTTGGAGACACGCTGGAGCAAGAACCTGGCCGTCTTGCTGCTCCCAGTCCCTGTGGCCGTGCAGTGGTTGCAGTTCTGCCTGAGAGCCCCAGACACAGGTCCCAGGGTCCTCTTGGGACAGCCTCAGGCAAGCCTGCGGGTAGGTGGAACACACAGTGGACATGGCTGTGCTGCCCGCGTGTGGCCTGGTCGGCCACACCCCCACGATCTCTGCCCGCATGGGCAGGCTGTCGGGTGCTGCTGGAGGCCCAGCAGGAGCTGTGAGAAGAGGCCCTCTGCTCTGCCGAGCGGGCTTGCTTTCTCCATCTGGGTAAGGGCTTCGGAGAGACCACTGGGCCACTGAGTGCAGGCTGGCTCTGGGCAGGCTCTGGCCTGCTGCCGGCGGGCTGGGATGGGCAGTGCCAGCCCCACGGCCAGCACAAAGCCCGCCACCCCACCCAGAATCCCCTTCCCCCAGCACACACTGTCTTTGATAAAGCCTTGTCCAGAGACAGGAGGAAATGAAGCATTTTGCTTTCAAGTAGAGAATGTGATGCCTCCTTCCAGACCAGATCCACTCAGGGACTCTAGTGAGGGCAGGGGGAGGTGGAAGGGGCTATAAACAGGGCCAGCCCCCAGCGGGCAGGGGCCACCTGCCACTGAGGAGCCAGGTTTACCTGGGTTGTTGGGAGCCCTCTTCGGGGACAAAGGCAGGGTGTCCTGCCATTCAGGTTCCCTCCCCTCCCAGCAGACCTCTCTGCACCTCTCCCAGCTGCGGGGCCGGCAGCCAGGAGAGGGTGGGAGGACAGAACATGTCACAGGCAAATGACAGAAGCTCCCCCCACCTGCAGCCCATCACAGGGACTGTCTGCAAATCAACTCCTAAAACTGAGGGAGAAGGCAGCGGGGGACACGCAGACCCGACCTCCTGCAGGTCACACTCAGTACCTTACCACTTGATTTTCAGGGGAGGGGTCGGGGATATTGCGACATTTCTACGGGATGATGGCAGGGCCAAGCGGGAAGAGACAAAAGGCAGACCCACTCTCCCTCTGAGGCAAGTGCCTCCCCCTGCACCCACCGGTGTCCCTGCCCTGTAAGGGGCCGTCTGTAAGTGTTCTCTGAACCGAAGCAGTGACTGTTACAGGCAGGACCTTGTGGTCTCTCTTTGTGGGCTCCTGGGCCCTTTTTCAAAGAGTCGCGTGGAGACCACAGCCATCTGATACTCATTAGGCCAGTGGGCGGTGAGGGGGCCACCAGGCTGCCCACGTGCTCTGCAAAACGGGCCAGAGTTACGATCCCAGAGCCTGTGTGTGTGTTGGGGCAGGGGAGGCATTCCCCTCCGGAAAGTCAGGCTTTCCTGGGAATGACTGGGTGGGTGAGATTCCCCCACCCACACCCCAAAGCTCCTGGGACCCTCAGAAGATTGATCGGCGCCTGCTGATTGTGCTGAGAAATGTTCCAGGCACTGCCTGCTCTGGAAAGCTCTATGTGACCTCAACGATTTCCGGAACCAGTGGCTTGGGGACACAGTTAGGTCCAAGCACGATGCCAACATCTCCTGTGCTTTCTGTGCCTCGATGGCACCCTGGCATGCTTTTGGATGCCACACGTGTGGAGGGCTGGTGGGCAGGGTGGAGCTGGGTGAGGACAGTTGTGACCAGTGATCCCGATCCCTGCCCCTCTCCCCCAGCTCTGTGACTCATGCATCTGACCCCAGCCTGCCTGTCGTGCGTGAGAAGGAGCAATCCTGCTGGGAACGAACCTATTTATGATGCCAGGCTCGTCTTCCACGGCTCTCCGGTGGCCTGCAGCGGCTCTCTTGGCCAAGCTCCTCCAGGAGAGTTCATGCCACAGGAGGCAGGGCTGTCTCTCGCTCCCAACTTGGGCTTGGCTTTAGGGACACAGGGACTCAGGCTGTGTTTGGAATGGTCTGTCTGGCAAGGAGAAGTTGGCCTGGGAACAGCCAGGGGAGAGGGCAAGCTTGCCTCTGGTTGACCAAGCTGAGCTCTCCTGCTCTGTGCCCCCAGGGTCACCGCCCTGCAGAGCCTTCCCCACCCCTCCCTGAGGATCCCGAGGCTCTCGAGGCTGGCTCTGCTTGATTCCAGTGGGCTGGGTGTTGTGCCGACCGACTCCTCAGTGTTTACCCACCCAGCTTCCTCTCAGTGAGACCGTCCATTTCTTCATGATGAGTCACGGGAACGCTGCAAAGGACGCTCCCAAGCTTCAGAGATAGCAGGGCCAGCGAGCAGTGAGCAACCCCAGCAAGACCTCTTCCCGGTACCTGTGGCCTCCAGATCCTGGAACTACTGCAACCGGTGACTTATGACTTCTCCAGATGTCACCCAATCCAGCTTCCAAGTCAAACCCACACGTGGGAGCAAGGGAATAGAAGCCACCCTGCGGGACCCTATTTCAGGCTGGTGGTGCTGGGAGTACCTTCGGGACCATCCAGCCAAGTGATGTCATTTCAGAGACACAAGAGCAGGATGGGAGTGGGGTTGGCTCCTCCCAGGTCATCAGGTGGATGCAGAATCACAGGCTAACTCAGGCCTGCCAAGCCCTGGGCTGGAAATCCCATTGGTCATCCACAGTACCTGTCACACGAGTCCAAACCCAGGGGCATTAACGTCATAATGTCCTTATTTTTATTTATTTATTTTTTGGTGGCTGCCCAGTACAGGGATGAGAGCCCTTGACCTTGGGGCATGAATGTCTTTAGACAGAACAAATGAACATCTAAAGAGACAAACTGTCCCAGCAGCCGCAGCAGCATCAGCTAAAGAGAATGGCGGCACGGGGCGGGGGGGGACTCAGGGGGTCTGCTGGACGCAGGCATAATGAGCACACCAGATCCCTGTCCCCAACCAGGCTACACTTCACTTGGGGAGACAAGCCATAGAACAATGTCGCAAGTGTTCTAATAAAAGTATACGCAGGTGTGCAACTATCTTGCTATGGAATATATATTATACTTGTAAGTGACTTCAGCAAAATGTAATACAAAAGGTGGTGTAATTTCCATCATAAAGGTACAGGAAAGGTGAGAGGTAAATTGGGGGGTTTGGGGGAAGCTCCTCACAGAATGCAGGATTGGAGCTGGGTCTTCCAGGATGCCTGGTCTTTGGGACACCCTGAAGGTTAAGTTCACTCAGCAAAGGGTACTCTGGGGACGAGGTCCAGGTGCAGGTTATCAGGGTCGAGGCTGGCACCGTC
>NW_007751671.1:3880-9206 GCF_000696425.1 Galeopterus variegatus | reverse complement strand
TCCCAGTCAGTAACTGCTTTCTATTCAACCCAATTAAAATTCATACACTTAATAAAATACCCATGTGCCAGCCTTTTGGAAAGCCCTGTGAAGAAGACAATCCTGTCCTCATGAAACTATGTTCTAGCAGAGGAGGTGGGAGGTAAACAAATAAACACAGAAAATTTAATATCAGGTCGTGATGAGGTCTAAGAAGAGAAATGGAGCAGGGTTAAGGTGACGGGAAAAGTGCAGGATGGGAGGGAGGACCTCTCTGAGGGGTGCCTCCTTGGGGAGGCCAGGAGCAGGGAGCATATGCACAGGCCCCGGGGTCAAGCAAGGTGGGGGGCTTGTGAAACAGAAGGAAAAGTGGGAAACTGAGGGAGAACAGATCATGTAGGGCCTTGAGGCTACATAAAGCTGAGTGAGGTACAAAGCCACTGGGAGGTTTGTGCAGAGGAATGCTATGATCTGATTTGCATTTTAAAAAAGAGTCACTCTGGCTGCTAGTGGAGAATACAGTGTAGAGACACAAGAATGGGAAAAGGAGACTAGGCTATTGCAATCACACAGGTAAGATGGTAAGAGGTAGCTGGATTCGGGAAACATCATGGAGGTAGAGCCTCCTGGACCTGGGATCCAGGTGGACACTGGGTACCTACAACTTGCAAGACCCTGGGACAGGACTGCCCCCAAGCCAGCCCCAGCCTAGTGCTAGGTTCCTCCCAAGGCTTGTTCTCAAACAAGCTGCCTTGGTCCTCCAGGGCGGGAGGGGAAGGTCCTGCACATCCTTACCTTTAGCTCTGTGATCTTCCTCCTTGGGGCACTTCCCCCCTTCCCACCATTTGCGCTTCAGGATCTCCAGGCGGTTGTTCTCCTGCAGCTGGAGAATGGCCAGATCAAACTCGTCCCGGAAAACTGAGCCTGCGGGATCACAGGAGAGCGCAGGACACAAGACGTGAGTGCCAGGTCGTGCACGCCTCCTCGCCACCCTGCCTGCTCTAACCTCAGGGGAGAGGTAGGTGTAGCGGGCAGGGAGGGCCCACCAGACCACCGCTCTCCACTCTGCTAGGTCTCCCCCTCCGTGGAGAGGAAGGCCTTCTGGCTTCACACAGGGTTCTCAGTCTTTTCCACTTTCCTTCTCTCCACGCTGGCTGGCACATCCAGCCCATGGCCAAAGACCCCACTATGGGCCAAGTAATGGCTTTCCAGGCAGTCATGCCACCCAACCTCCCCACTTGGGTGCCACCACTTTCTAAATTAAAAAGATGGTCTAGCAAGGTTAAACAACCTGCCCAATGACACACAAGGAGCTGGCTTTAAAAGCTTCCCATTCACCTCCGGGAGGCCAAAGTTTGTGTTTCTGTAACACAAACCTGTCAGTTGTTCAATTTCTACTGTATTTAATTTCTCAGACACTTGTAGCTCTCACTACATTACAACTTACAATTTTTTTACCCAGTGCAGCCACCAACCAATGGGAGAAGAGTCACCCCAGAGTGTGACGGAAGAAGAATCTAGTCACCAGGTGTCGCCAACCCCCATGGCTGCCTCTGAGCACACCAGAACCTGTTGGTCCTGTCCATCACCCGTTTCCGCAACTCCCCCATCCCCCCTCAAACAGAAAGCTCTGTCAGTTGAGTGCAATTCTTTTTAAATTTTTCTAATGGAATATGGTTGAGGAGTTTTGGTTCTAAAATTTAGGTTTAATCACAAAAACAGGCTTAAATGAAGCCACGGAAAGTTCAACGTCCCAACACAGGCTGAGGCCTGAGCCCACTAAGGAAAAGCTGCCAAGAGGCTGGAAAACAACTCAGCTGCCCAATTTCCTTGCCCAAGCTCTATGAAGGCCCAATGTGGACAGATGCCCCAGAGGGAAAAGGATACAGTGAAGGATTCAGACAGAAGCTTGGAACAAACAGAGCAGTGCTTCTCAAATTTTAATGTGCATAGGAATCACCTGAGGACATCGTCGAACTGCAAATTCTGACTTAGTAGGTCTGAGGTGGGGCCTGAGATTCTGCATTCCCAGCAAGCTCCAAGATGATGCCCAGCTGCTGAGCCATGGACCATAATTTGAAAGGCAAGGAACTAGATCATCTCCCAGACCTCTTCCAGCCTTGACAGCCCATGACTCCATGGTAGAACCTTGCCTACTATAGACAAAACAATGCTTTGGCACACAGACCCCAATCCCGCAGCACTGAACGTGTCTGTGTAACTGAGTGGGTGAACATCAGCAGAGGCTCGGGTAGAGTAGGTACTTCATACACATCTGCAGTGAATGGATACACGAGCAGGTAGCCTAACAGATGTTGTTAGGTGGTGAGACTAACGAACCTTCCAGGTTTAGAGACAACTGTCCGGCCCACCAGGGCATTGGAAGCAGTTTCAAAGCACTTTCAACCCAACCTCACAACACACCAGGGGCCACATGAAAGGACTATTCTTCTTACTCCTAAACCACCTGATCAATTTTCCATTTTGTTCCTTGTTCTGTTTCTTGTTAATTTTCTTAGCTCCAACCAAATTGCTTATTCTATAGTTATGCCCTTACTTCCTACTTAAGAATGATACATATGCTTGTCTTTCCTGGGCATAACCCCAACTAGACCTAAATCCTGTCATCAGTGGACTGTGTAATGTTCATCCCAGCCTCACGTGAGAACCTAGGCTACCCCGCAGTACATCTTCCTGCCATCTTGTTCTGTCTAGCTGATGACACCCATGTGGCAACACGGCCAGGTAAGCAAAGTACTAGATTTGGAGATAAGCACCCCAAACTCAAGCCCAGCTTCTCTACCTCTTCTGTGACCTTGGACAAGTGAGCAATCTGCTCTGAATCTCAGCTCTGTCCTCTCTAGAATGGGAATAACCACATCTATCTTGCAGGTGGGACGATTAAGTGAGAGAAAACATGTGAAAGCAGCATCATGTCAGATACAGAACAAATGCACTCCCCCGCCACTTCCTCCTTGATTCTTGATGAGAATTTCTAGGGTTGATCTGTCTTACATCAACTCTCTGTAGTTTTGTTCCATGAAAACGTATGACGCATTTGACATAGGTTAAATTTGTTGAATTGCTGGATAGAGTGTTATCAAGGTGTACCTTAAGTTCATTGTGCGGTTCACTCTACCGCCTTGAAATGAAATGTCAGCCAATAAATTTCTCAAAGGGGCCCAAAACCTGTAACACTAGTGGACGTCAATAATAATAAGTAGAGGGCGTGCGGGTTTATGAGTGTCCTGAGTGAGGCCTCCAGATGACAGAACTCTAGTGTCAGAATTTACAGGGTTCAAGGATGAGCCACATTTACTGCCTATGTTCATTTGCCTGGTTTCCGATCAGTACTTAAGAACTCATCTGCTTTTATCAAATAACATAGGGAACTATGGAAAAGATGAGAAGGGCACTGATAGAGCTTGGAGGTATTGTCCTCCTAAAACTCATGTGGAAATCTGATCCCCAGTGTGGCAGTCCTGGGAGCTGTTTGAATCAGGGGGCAGACCCCTCATGAATGGATTAATGTTCTCCTTGGGGGTGTGGGGGTAGTGAGTTCCCACTCTATTCGTTCCCACTAGAGCTGGTTGTTTAAAAGACCCTGGCACCTCCCTCCCCCCCCCTCTCTTGCTTCCTCTCGCCATGTGATCTGCTCGTACCCACAGGCTGCCTGCCACTTTCCGCGATGAGTAGAAGCAGCCTGAGGCCTGTGCCAGATGCAGCTGTCCCAGAATTGTAAGCCAAATAAACCTCTGTTCTTTATGAATTGCCCAGTCTCAGGTATTCTGCTACAGTGACACAAAACAGACTAATACAGGCACTAATATTCTCCAAGACAGGCTAAGTGTGAGACACTGAGGTAAGGCACCTGTCCAGGTGATCTGCTTTAGCCCTCACCCATAAGGTAGATATTAGAAGCCTAATTTTACAAATGAAATAACTGAGACTCAGGGAGGTTAAATAACCTATCTAAGGTACCACAGCCAGTAACCAGAATGCATTCCCAGGTCTGCCTGACTCCACGCCCATGCTCTTTACACTCCACAGGTGTAAGTGAACCCTATAATTTAAGAGCTTTGAGTTAGGTAAAGATCAATAGAAGGGATGTCTAACGTAACTACAAAGATGTGCAGGCTATATATCAATTTTCTCACATGATCTGATGGTTTCAGTTCCTGCTTCTCCCCCTGTCACCTTGTACAAGAACACCCTTGTACAGGGACAACCCCATACACTCATGGCTCTTCATGGTGCATGTGGGGGGAAGGGTACATGTCAGAATCACTGGGGAACATTTTCAGATCCTCTCCACAGTCACAACGGCAGCTTGACATGTCCCCCCTCATCTTCGGGTGGAGGTACTATCAGCAGGGGAATGCCCAAGGTGTGACCGTCCTTTAAAAAGCACAGCTGGGATACCTTTCTGAAAGCCAAACATCTCTACTCCTATCACAAACCGGGTGGCATCCAGTCAGCAAGCAGAATGCCAGAGCGTGACTGCCCATTCTCAACTACCCACACCGACTCAGAGTCGCCGGATCAGTGAAATCCACAAATAAATTGAAAGCCGTCTCATCTAATTACATCAGTCCTCTTTTGTAGTAAACTTTTCACCGGGGACACTAACAAATAGCAAATTTAATTCAAGTTTTACCATCTCTTCCTTCTTCCCACTTCTAGTAGAGATGTCAATCAATAGAGAAATGGCCAAGGGGCCGGAAACAGGAGAGAGGAGGAAAAAAAGGCCTAAAGTAGCACCAAGGGCATTAAGATGCCCTTTAATAAGTAGTATTAGCCTTTTAATAATTAATCAATTAATAACTAATCAACTACTCCATTAATAATTAAAAATAAGCACTGATCACAAACTAGTGGGAGTATGGTGGTTTGCCTTTTTTTTTTTTAACCTTAAGAATGCCCACCTAAAGTCACTGTTTTGTTTGTTTGTTTGTTTGTTTGTTTTTTTCCTTTTTGTCTTTTTTCGTGTCCGGCAACGGATCACAACCCTCAGTGTTGCGCCCATACCGGACCGGACCGGCAACGGGATCGCAGCCCTCGGCGTTGCACCCGCACCTCGCTCAGCCAGTGAGCGGGAACCAGCCTGCATGTGGGATCCGAACCCTCGGCGGGAGCGCCTCCGCACTCCCAAGCAGCGCACTGTAGCAGTGCGCCACTGGGCCGGCCCTAAAGTCACTGTTAAACTGGTTCTAGCAACAGGGGCTACTGAATCCAATGCTGCGTTCAACGGGATTAGCTACCCTAACCCTGCCTGGATGAAGCTAGGCAAAGAGGCCGTTCCTCTCCTGCATACCGACTGGCATGCCAATCCCATAGCCCTTGGTGT
>NW_007751671.1:0-256 GCF_000696425.1 Galeopterus variegatus | reverse complement strand
TTATTATTATTATTATTATTATTATTATTATTTTCTCCTAAAGGAGGTGATTCTTGGGTTGTTATTCAAAAGAGGTGTAGTCTACACACATGAGACAGTTTGGGAGACTATGAGAAATGACCTAATGAGTGAACTAAAGGTGCCAGCTCCAAGGGCTCTGTTCAGAGCCAGAGCTGGGATGGCTCCCCTGCCATCTCATGAAGAAACCAACCTCCAGAGGTGCATCGCCATGTGCTGAGCACCTACCATGAGCTTC
>NW_007751670.1:8197-9206 GCF_000696425.1 Galeopterus variegatus | reverse complement strand
TGAGGTAATTCATGTCTGTTGTAATTTTTTTTCCTCTGAATTAGACAACAGAATGATTTGTTCATTTTTACAGAGTGGGTGGTGCTTAAAAAAACTGTTAGAATTGAGAAATATTTGCACAAGGGAATGAGAGATGAGACTGTTTGGAAGAGTTTCTCTTCTGCAGCCTGAGATACTAGAAATGATTCAGACTTGTTGATTTTGTCTTAAAATTGTGTCTTGCTATAACAATCTTCTTTTCAAAGTTATGTAAACACATGAAATACAATCTAAGAGACAGGAGTAAGGATTCAAAATAGTTCATTTGCTTTATCAGTATATATTCTGATGGGATGGGCTCAATGGCCACTCGTTTCACCAACAAATTCCAACTCTGTTGCAAACATTCCCTATAATCTAAAACCTCCCATTCAATCACATGTTTTAATATCACTTTGGTTTCACAATCCATCATTTGAATTAGCTTCATAAAACTATCATAACAAAAAGAATCTTTCTTTCATCAGAGATATGAGTTGTAGTAGTAGAAACAACTGGAAAGCATCTATTGTTCCCATTTTCTTCAGTGAAATAAGGATTTTCAATCTTATTTATGACCTAAAACAAACTCAAACAAATATTGGAGTTTTAATAAAAAATAATAATAATAATAACAGTATAAAGAATGTTGTCATTTTTAACGTATTCATAAAATGCAGAGAAAAATCTATTAAAAATGAAATAACTAAAGTATCTTTTAGAGAAATATTTAAAAAATGTTAATGTCATAAAACCATTCTAAAATTACATTAATAAACTATTGCACCCAGAGAACTACAGAAAAATCACAGGAGGGCCAATGTTAAATGTGTTTAAATTTAAGACACTTTCATTTCCCTGATGTTTGCAAGATATACTTTTGCAGTTAAAATTTGGCACTGACATTTGGTCTTGAATTATGTGGTTGAAAGTTATAATATAAGATTTATTTATAACACATTTTGGAAAACTATTTAGATAATTTTTTTTT
>NW_007751670.1:5573-6144 GCF_000696425.1 Galeopterus variegatus | reverse complement strand
GTGAGTATGGATTGGAAACCTAAATGCAGCTTTTCAATCACCAAATATATGAAATATTAATTATTTGATTTCCTCAGAAATTAATTCTTTAGGTAGTCAACACAATGTAAATATCAATATATTCATTTGCCACTAATGTTTCTCAGTTACTAAAGATTTTATTGACTGTATTTAGAGTAGTTGGAACCCCAATTGTAATGTTGTAAATATTTATGTCCCCCTGAAATTTATATTTTGAAATCCTCATCCCTACAGTGATGGCATTGGGAGGTGGGACCTTTGAGAGGTGATTAGGTCATGTGGGTAGAGCTCTCATGAATGGGTTTAGTGCCTTTAAAAAAGAAGCCATAGAGAACCCTAAACCCTTCAGTCAAATTATGAATCAGGAACAGGCCCTTGACACCAGATATGCTGCTGCCTTGATCTTGGACTTCCCAGGCTCCAGAACTGTGAAAAGTAAGTTTATAAGTTTCTGTTGTTTAAAAGCAACCCAGTTTATACGCAGTATTTTGTTATAGCAGCCTGAGCAAACTAAGACACTGATATACTTTAAGATAGATTTTAAATATAT
>NW_007751670.1:0-519 GCF_000696425.1 Galeopterus variegatus | reverse complement strand
TGTCATCTAACAGTTACGGAAGTAAGAAGGCTGAAATGGATTTCGCTAAAGCAAAACTATCGTGTCAGCATGGCCACACTCCCTCCCTCTAGAAGGTTTAGGGAGAATAAGCTTCTTTTCCTTTTTCAGCTTTCAGAGCTGAATTCCTTGCATTACTTGGCCCATGGCCCCATCCTCCATCTTTAAGGCCAGCAGTATAGTGTCTCAATTCTCTTTCTCCTTCTGTCTTCACATCACTTTGTGTCCCTCCATCCACTGCCTCTCTCTTATAAGGATCCCTATGAGTATATTAGGTCCACCTGGAAAAATCCGGGATAACCTCTCCATCTCAAGATCTTTATCCTAACCTTATCTACCATGTTTCTGTTGCTATATAAGGCAACATTCACAGGTCCTAGGAATTAGAACATGACAATTTGGGGACCATTATGCAGACTACCACACCTAGGTTATGCTTATATGCTATGTATAATACTGTAATAAATAAAGTTTGAGTCACTTTTCTTCAAAAAGATGTAT
>NW_007751669.1:4720-9206 GCF_000696425.1 Galeopterus variegatus | reverse complement strand
AAAAAAAAAAAAAAAAAAAAAAAAAGAAAGAAAGAAAGAAAGAAAATAGAGTTAAAGCTGCACTGGCAGCTATGAGGCATTGTGCATGAGAGGTTATGAGGGAGAAAAGCCTTCAAGGAAAACAGTTAAAAGATAGACAAATGGGATAGACTCACAGAAAGGAGAAGCACTAAGAAAAATCACATTGCCCCAGATGAGTGAGAGAATAGCTTCAATCCTTAATGTTTCGATTTCTAGTTCCTATTTACAGATCTGGTTCTTATTATCTCCTGGACTTTGAAATCTGTAAACCTGCTATATTCAGAAAATGCCATTTCATTTTTCTTACTCGAATTTGATTGGGTCTTTGTTACTTCTTACCAAATTATTCAATAAATTACTTATCAAAGTAGAGAACAGTGGTTCTTAGATTTGTAAAGCACTATATAGTTCATCAAATACTTCTCTAAGAATTATCCTGTTTTATTCTTACAATAGGAATGTGAGGTAAAAAGGACAAGTATTGAGATCTTTAATTAAAATGAGGAAATAGAATCTTGGAAAACTGCAGTAATTATACAGGCTTCCAAGACTTACCAGAGTAAATATGGGACTAGAACCTAGATCTTGCTGTGTTGGTATGCAACTGAATTATTCCTGAACATGTGCATGTGTGCACGCGTGCACATACACACACATACACACACCAAGATCTCTAGATCATGTTATCCTTTATTTTTAAAATAAAAATTTGGTCATAATTATAAACATAAAACTCTTTCTCACTCTTCTTTCACCTTCTCTGAGGAAACTCAGATTCCTCTCTAAAACCTCTGACAATCACAAGCCAGTCCTCCAGTCTTCCATATAACTTAGCTCAGTTTCCTCTTCCAGCTTGCTGTGTGCATGCATTCTGTTGCTGTTGCTAATGAAAGCAGCAACTGTACTGATAATGGTTGAAGGTGCTGCTGAGATATGGAGACTGGTTCTCTATAGTTCTACCAGCATCCCCAATATCACTGTGCACATTTTGTAGGTTTCTTCCTGGTGGCTGCCCATGCCAGAGTTTGAAGAAGCAAATGTTGGCCACCTACTGCCAATGTCACAAGCTCTGAAAGTGCCACTTCCAGTGATCAGTGCAACTGCTGTTGTCAGTGATGCTGTTCAGTTGCTGTTGTTGGAGACTCTTTCAGAATAAGCCTGCTGGTTCTCCTTCAACATCTTAAAGAAACTTTGAATGAAATGAGTCATGAAGGACACATCCCTCTGTTACCTCTGAAGAAGGAAAGCCCTGTGTCATTCAGGAGCAATTCCGGGACAACATAAGTTATTGTCATTCATTCATGCAACAAATACTTATCAAGTACCTATTACGTGTTGCTCTGATGTGGTGAAGCAATGAACTAGACAGATATACTCTTTGAATCTGCTGAGTTTAAATCCTAGAGGAACAAATTTAGATAGCTTGGTGCTCCTTTTGTTTGTACAGAAATGTTTGCATCCAACACTGTAACCCTATAATGTGGGAAAGCCACCAATCTATAAAAACATCTATGTAGATTAGGGAGTTCCTGAAGGCAGAGGGGCTTTCTCCTTTTCTTTTATGGACTCTGAAAGGAAAAGATCTCACAGATACCCCTCGCACAAATCATATAGGCAAATTCAGTGGTCCAGCTTTTGGGGCTGAGTTTGAGTTCTCTATGGAGTAGACAAAACTCAAAAGATGTCTCAGAATGAATTAAGGGAGTAAGTGAATAGTTTGACTTTATGCCTTGACTAAGGAGCTTGCCACAGAAGAGGAAAAATGAACTGAGGTCGAGGGTTATATGGCACTCAGCCTGGATCAGATACATGTAGGGATCACAGAGAGACCTCAGGCAGTCCACAGCTCCAGGAGGATCACAGCCCAGGAACTGTCAGCCTGCCATACTCACAGGGACTAGAATCAGTCTCTGAGATAGTTGTCCTGTAGATTGTATCCGCAAACCATTGCAGAATGCCACAGAGCAGAGCAATGGAACTTCAGTTGTCACCTGCCTGGTTTTCATCACAGAACAGTAATGCTCAAGTGGAAACCAGTGAGCATCCTGAGAACCTGCCTGGCCAAAAGACCTCTGTCCCGCCTTCCTCCTTCCCACCACATAAGAACCCACACATCCCTACACATCCAGACACCATTGCAGAAAGAAACAGTAAGATCATGGAGGCAGAAGGAGGGTGGGAACATTGCTAAAGCTTTACAGTCCATTAAAAAGAGAATGAATTAACTGAAGATGCCATTTCCTTTATGGGATAAGCAGAATTATATTATACTAAGTTTAGTGGTGTTTTGTTTGCTCTCTGTGGGGTGGGGAAGGCAGAGGAGTGAGGAAGATAAGGTAATTTAATAGAAAATTTAAGAAGCCATATGCTCTGTACATAGTATAGTGGAAACAAATTTGCAAACCTCTATAATACCTTCAACTCATACGAAAGGAAATATATTTGAGAAATATGGATCACTGCTTTTTATCAAAGTTGCATGTGGGTTATTATGTCAAGTACATTTTTTTCAGGTTCCATTATTGATCCATTAAAATAAAATTAAAGTCTAAATCATATTAGAAGCTTAACCACATAGTAATTAAAACTTCCAAACAAAACTATTTCAACATGAGGCTATTTATATACTGTTGTTATTGTTTACGCAGTCCATAGTGTGTATAGAGATTGCTTATGATTCCAGGTTATAGGTATATCTATAGAAGGATTAAGTTCTGATATATTATTTGAAATTGTCCTTTTTGGTGTCCAGTAGCCCTCACTGCAGCTCAGCTGGGCTACCCTTATGGCCCTGTCTCAGGTAATGGATGCCCCAGCAGAACCTAAGAGCAAGAATTTTTTTTGGCTTCTTTATTTTCTAAATATAGACTTTGAAGTCCAGGTTTTTGATTTGCAAGGGCCAGACTAAGTGAGTTCCAAATATCTAAGCCCTAAAATCTCTAGGGACAAAGTTTATGCCGTAACAATAGACTGGGAAGAACAGTGGTGCCAGGTTCCCTCCTCCCCGTGCTCCTGAGAAATAAAATTTCAAAGGACTGAGGGAGGAAATCGAGTGAGCATGGAGCTGAAATGAGGGACACAGGTATGTGGGTCCCTGCATGAGAGAGAAGAAACAGGGCCATGTGCACAGGACTGAAGTCTGCAATGAGGGACGGTCCCTTCTCTACCTGAGTCGCAACTGGCCATTGCAAGTTTTCTGGGAGCCATGTGGGAGACAAGCCCAGTGTCCCAGACCATCAGAGGAACATCTCCATCACATCACCAGTGCTGAGGAGAAATTTTAGCATTTTTTTTTTCAACACTATTCAGCAAGCACTTCCTTCCCTCTCATAGCGGTCAGAATTGATCTCACAGGTCGCAGTAGCACTAACACCTGCTCAACCCTGTCTGAACTACTCTTCAAGAACAAACAGCCCTACTTATTCAATGACTCAAGATCCTCTTCAACTCCTAAGATGGGGAATGGAGCTCTGTATACCTGAGCTTGTGTGGACTGGTTTAAATCACTTCAAGACTTCCCCTGAGCATGAAGTCATACATCCCTACAAAATGAAATGCCTTTGAGAATGGAGCTTGACAGCTTGACAAGGATATTTAATGAGCAACAAACATTATGCCTCTAATATATGTAGTAAAGAAGAAAGTGTTGAAGCAAATTTTCTTTTTAGGGAGGATTTGTTACCTATCAAAACTGTGAGTACTCGCAGTATCTCTAAGTAGATAGAGATAATGTTGCTGGGAAAATTAGGGCTTACAAGCCTTTTCTATAGCCACTGCTGAGTGCTCTCGCAATTTTTAAAAATAGAATCTGACTAGACAGTTGTCTCCTTTGTGCTGCTCTCCCTTGTTTTAGGGTTTCTCATTATAGATGACACTGTGTGTGTCCCTCCTGTAATCCTCAGTCCACCTCTGAAGTCATTGGCACAGAGATCTTATTCACACCTATGATTTCCCTTTGCCTGTGGCCAATCTTTGGCCTTGGGAGTGTTCTTGGCAGGGAGTTAATGCCACCAGGAGTTCCTCTCAACCAATGAATAGCAAGTGTCGGTGGCTATATAGCTTGTTTTTTTTTTTTCTCCCACGGTGAAATAATTCTGCAGATTCTCTTACACCATTCAGAGCAGAATTGAGCTGCATTTCCTATAGGAGTAGCCTACTCAATAATAAAACTTTTATTGGAATCTCTTTTTTTTTATTTCTCATTTGTTCACTCCTTCACTGTGTTCCCTGAGATCACCTCCCAATAAACTGCTTATGTCCACATCCTTGCTTTAGCATCTGGTTTTGAAGGACCCCAAATAAGAAATGCACATTGTAGAGTCAATATACTTATGTTTCACAATTCCAAATAACTCCAGTTGTAAGAAAAGTGATGTGTCGATATAAATTATCCCTAAATAAAATATTGTTGGTATACCTTTACTTTACTGACTTGATATATTATGAGAAAAGAGTCTTTTTTTTT
>NW_007751669.1:2537-3772 GCF_000696425.1 Galeopterus variegatus | reverse complement strand
TTTTTTTTTAAGCTTTGTCAGGAACTGCAATTAATGTCAACAGTGAGAACTCTGGAAAATATGAAACCTCAAAGACCAAGTACAAACCATTTGTCTGAGTATGCCGTTCTTTAGTGTTTATATTGTCCATACTATTTCCTGTAAACATTTGTTTTAGGTTCAGGTTCATACCTAAGCAGGGTGCCTATAATTTTCTAAAAATAGCTTTCAGAATTGTCCTCTAAATCCCTTTAGGACACTTCAAAGTTATGAAGTTCTCATCTGGATAAAGCACAAAGGAATTTGAGTTTGATTTTGTTGAGTCAGAGAGATCTGTCCTTGGGAAATGTTTGTTAAGTTTAATTATGTACCTGTGTGTCTGTGTGTCTTTATGAAGCACTCTCTCTGCTAAAGCAATATTGATCTACTTCCCTTTCTATCTAGGCATTCTGTTTTACAGATCACTATAGACATGACAAGCATTCCAAGAAATGTAAATCTATATAAAAACATATAGGGAAAAAAAACGCACCAATTTCTTTTTTAAAAATATTTTTGCATTTGTTTGTTGATGAATTATGAAGGGTGAAAAGGGTTTGTTTTATTTTTTTAAATATCAAATGAAAGCTTACTGTGTTTTTAGACCAATTTGCATAGCTCTACACCTGGGGCCAGCTTGCCCTGTTTATGATGGACAGGTGTCTGCAGCTCCTTCTTGAATTCACCTTTGCTTATGGAGCTGAGAAGGCTCTTGTCATTCCAACCACATCCCATGCCATTTAGAGACTATAAGAGAGAATAAAAGAAGAACAAATACTGAAACTGGAAGGCAGCTGGCATAATTCAAGGTGAATCTCACATTTGGGGATAGTCTGTCTTTATAAGAAGGTAGTGTAAACAATAGCTACAATTTGTGTCAGGGCACATTCTCGAGAGCTTTCAAATTGTCTGATGGTAGAAATGGTAATGCTGCTAATAAAAGCGATTAAAGAAAAAAAAATGAGGGTAACTGCCTGGGCTAAGACACTTAGCAATGTAGTATGACACTGCTTCTAGGTCGCTGGTTCCAATTCAGCCCAAATCAGAAGCAGCTGAATGCTGTGGTCATCTAATGTTTGCTTGGTGACCTATTTGAAACAGTGCTATGGTCTTAGTTCAGGGAAGATGAGTCTGTTGCAGCCATAAATATATGAGGGTACCAGTTATAGCTTTATAACATTTTTAGTTGTTTTGCAATTACTAAACAAAGATCAGAT
>NW_007751669.1:0-1151 GCF_000696425.1 Galeopterus variegatus | reverse complement strand
GTGTGTGTGTGTGTGTGTGTGTGTGTGTTTGCGTGCGTGTGTGTGTGTTTAAGGTAAGTCTATATAAATTGTTTCTACCTCATAGCATGAGTTCAATCTTCTTATCTAATCTGTTGGAAGCTGGGGGATCCAATTAAACATTCCTTTCCTCCAGGGTCCCATAAGTAAAGGGACAGATACAAGGTGCCAAATGAAGATTTTGTCATTGACTTCATTCTTGGTAGGACAATAACTTTCAGTAATGATATATTGGAGAAGGTGGTTGCAAACTAAGGCTGAAATGGGAGTCATTTTCTTTTTCCTCTTCAAATTTCCTCTTGATGCACTGGGGCTGCAAAGAAGTTTACAAGTACATGTATCAGCAAGCTTCAAGGAGGATCGTGGCATTAAACAAACCAGGTCACTTGACAAATGGAGAAGCCATGGAGCTCAGGAGAGAAAGATGGAGTCCCTGATGGTTTCTGCTTTGGTATGAGACTGTGAAAAATCACTTACCTTCTCTGTGCCTTGGTTTTACTCTCTATAAAATGAAAATAATTTAAGATAAATTTCAAAGGGTTGTTGGGAAAACTAAATGAGTTAACATGTAAAAACTTTGAACAGGAGTCACGGTCTTTACCTATAACTGAGAGACTGGCCACATGTGAGAAATGTGGGAGTGGGACATGTTCCTCTGATTTGAGGCCTCAGACACTATGATAGTACTTGGTCTGACACATATTAATAACCTTCGCTACAATGCTAAAGAGTAAGTAAGGAGTGGAGAGAGAAGCTGCAATGTTCACTTCCTTACTGCTCTTCCCTGGAGTTAAGCAGAACCCTTGCCCGCTACTGAAACATAAGGAATGAGAGACGATGCTGCCCTCCCCCCTCAAATAATCCTTTTATTAGCTTTCCAAAGTTCCAAGGTAAAATTAACTCCTTGGGTTTTGTAAAACACAGCAGCTGGGAAACAACAAAGAGTGCACTTTAGAGAATGGAGAATGGAGACTAAAAACAGACAGCTCCCGTCTGGCTCTTCCACTCTTTGCTTAAAAAATCCGAAAAGGTACCTCCGTATGGCCTCATAGGTTGAGATGTCCACTTACTTCCCAGAATAATGATGTAGGAAGTTTTTTCAAACGATTAGAATCCACAGCCTGCATGAGGGA
>NW_007751668.1:0-9207 GCF_000696425.1 Galeopterus variegatus | reverse complement strand
TGAATTACTGAAAATAATGAAGTTAAGCAATTCATTGATCATTATCTGCTTGTCTCTTTTTTATAGCCTGGGTGAAATGGAAAAATTCATTTGGGGGCCAATCAGACTGCAAAACGTCTAACATTATGACAAGAAACATGGGGCCGAAAATGTTTCTTTTTTCTTTTTTAATTATACATAGCACCTTTTTCTTACATGCCTTTGTTTTTCTTTTAGTGGCAAAGCATTTCTATAACACTGGTTGAGAAAGTTCAGATGATTGCTGTAATCCTAGGATCCCTGTTCTTAATAGCGAGTGTGACTTGGCTCCTCTGGTCTGCCTTCAGCCCCTATGCAGTGTGGCAGAGGAAGGACATCCTTTTCCAAATCTGCTATGGAATGTATGGTTTTATGGATCTAGTGTGCATAGGTAAGATCATGACGTTAAACATTAACGAATTGTCAGTAATCCATTTCTTTCAGCGACTGTATTTCCACCAGTCAGATCTGACATAGAATGTTGCACTTCTCATTTTCTTGGTTCTCAAGTTAACTAAGTGTCTGTGGGTCACAATTTGGCTGCTTTTCTAAAAAAGCGTGGCATCTATATTCCTAAATAGTTTGGGAAACCTCACAGGATAATGCCCATTTAAAGTGACATGTTTTGCAACTAAAAGAGGAGGAGGATTTGAAGAAATTATTTGGGGTGAGCAACACCAGGGCAGTTATTTATTTCTAAGGGATAAGAGCAAATCAGTTCCATTTACCCAGCTGGGGGAGCACCGACTGATGCAAATGGCAGTATTGTGCATCTGGGGAGGAACAGGCACCTGCCTGTCTCACATCACAATGGTGACTCAGATTCCCTAAGGGCATAAAGGCTCCCTGGATGTTAGGGATGGGGACAGAGTTTCTTGCTAGCTTGTGTCTCTTTGCTCCACTTAATAAATTCAGTGGCTTAGAAGAGGAAAAATATCAAACATTCTAGTTGAAATAGACACTACATAAAAGGTTACTTCTGCGTTTCACTTGACTGATCTGTCATTTCCCTAATTAACCATGAGAAAATGGAAGGTGGGCCATGTGGTATTTATGTGGAGTGTGTGAGGAGGTGCCACGAGCACCACAGTGCTGACCAGTTGGTGGGGGGTCGGGGAGGGGCTGGCTGGAGACGGGCACTGTGGTATACGGAAAATTTCTCTGCTCTGATGTGGTTAACAGCTTAGTGCAATGTGAAAAGAGCTGAAGGAAGCAGCCATGATTTAAAGCAGTGGTTCTCAAAGTGTGTTCTGTGGACCACTGGCAGTAGCAATGTCTGCATACATCTCCTTTTTAGAAATGAGCATTCTCAGGTCCCACCCCAGACCTACTGAATCAGAAACTTCAGGGGTGGGGCCTAGCCATCTGTGCTTTACAAGCCCTGCAAGGTTCTGCTGCATGCTAAAGCTCAACAACCACAGACTTCAGGGAATGGATGCTAAACATGGGATCAAATGACTTGTTTTCTAATCTTGCCTCTGCTTGGACAGGTCAGCTTCATCTCTCCGCACTTCTGTTCTTTCACCTATAAAAACAGGAATGGTAATCCCTACCATGCAGGTCTAAATAGAGGCAATAATGATTATAAAATAATTGTGTCATTAATTAGAAGTTGTAGATTAAGCATACATAAATCAGAAACATTGAAATAACTTTGAGATCACTTAATGTCTGTATTTGCTAGAGCCTTAATTTAACTAGCAATTTCTGTATCTTCAGTCATTTTTTTTCTAAAAGAAGTCTATAAATGTTTAATATATGATCAGCCTGACTTTCCCCTCCTATTTTTCTTTCTTCCCTTGTCACTAGTACATGTGTAATAGGGGAGACAATGATCACATTTCAGACCAGAAAAAAGAGGGAGGGAAATATCATGAATAATATGTAAATTGAGCAGATGTTGCCTGAGTAATTGGGCTAATCATGTATATAAACAATTTGCATTAAATGTGATAATGCATATGTAAGCATTTGGAAATTCTAAATCTTGATTCAAATATAATCCCTAGGGCATTTCTCTAAATAAAGAAGAGTCACAAAATAGTTCTGCAATTCGAATCCCTCAGCAAATTCAAAAATAGTGTTTCTTTCAACATGAATGTCGTAAAATGTGATATTTTGTTGATATTCAAAGGGGAGAGGCAAAATAAAAGAACCATTAGGCTCCCAATCCAACCTGGAGGGGAAAAAAGTCCAGTTAACTTTCTTGATACCATTATTACCCTAAACAGACCATACATTTCCTGACTAGGAAGTCATTTTCTTGAATTTCACAACTTGCATTTAGTGCTGACTTATGATATCTTAGTTTTTGATTGTTAATGTCAGCATTTTAATCAAGACTATTAGAATTCTGTTTTCAAGAGCATAGACATATGAACTAATGATCTTCTGATAATATATGAATATTTGGGCTTCTCGTTTGAAATCTGAGCATTTGCCCATTTTATAAAGTCAAGTTTCTTAGAAACAAAAACAGTTGCCATTTTTCTGGAGCCACTCTGGAGAGTGAATTTGTATCTAAGTTTTAAATATTGACAAGATTTTTGTCTTTTGGCTCATCAAATCCAAATCCCATCATTCAGTGATCTATTTGTATATTTTGAAAAATATTAAAGAATTCAGATTGAACATTTATTTCACTTGGCAGTCTCATTAGTTAGTCTGTTTTGGCCCAGAAAAAAATTTCATTGTTTTTCCCCAAGAAACTAGGAAACAATTATAGTAAAGAAAGCAAAATACATGTAGGCTACCAACCAACTGGATTATAGCCAGTAATAGCTCTTGCTAACATTTCAAATTACTATAAATGTCTGCTAATTACAAAGATTACATTGATTAGACCTTAAACACTCTTGATGGGAAGAGTTCCAGTCAAAGTTAGAGTGAAGAGCAGATTTACAACTTTTAGTCCAATTCGCTCAGCTACATTTAATAAATATTTAGTGGGAACTCTGTGTCAGATGAGGTGCTAGGTGCTGAGAATACAAATAAGACTCGGTCTCTTTCGTGTTCCCAAGGCTCTCATGGCCTCATGTGGAGGACAGGTGTGTAAGCAAGTAATTAGAATACAGGGGATGGGCCGAGCCCGTGGCCGCGAGTTCGGATCCTATATAGGGATGACCAGTGCGCTCACTGGCTGAGCGCAGTGCGGCCGGTCTCAAAAGGGACCAAAAAAAAAAAAAAAATACAGGGGATGTGCACAGTTATCAGAGTACACACAGGAAATGGTAGCTGGGTAACACAGGGAGAGATTAATGCTGGAGTGCTGTATGTAAGGAGGAGAAGATTTCATGGGGCATCGATGGCCAAGTAGGCTGATAGATGAATAGATACTTGGCAAATGGAGAGATGGACCCCTTGTCACAGTAGGAGGATGTGAGATTGGCTCCCCCTTCAGAGGGCTTTACAACAGCTGGAAACATTCCCCCTTTCCTGTCTGTCCCAGCTTTTAAAACTTGATCACACCTAAATGAGAAGGAACAGATTGGCAGCTTCACAAATGTTCTTTAAAAAATAATTCTAAAAACTCATAGAAGATTATTCCAGAATCTAAAAAAAATAATAATAATTCAGCCAGTGTATATAGTGCTTAGGAAGAGTTGGATTGTTAAATAGAAATTTAAAGATTAGTAGAACATTTGTTTACTTGGGGAAATTTGCTTACTTATCTCCAGACACAGTGAATGTGTTGCTTTCATTTATCATTAATTAATCCATTTTCTTGTTTTCCAAAATTTAGGGTTTTTTTCTTGCTATTAATGTTTTGAATTCTCCCAAGGTCTAGGTACTACTATAGTTGAAGTATCTGGATCAGGATTGCTCAATAGAACTTTTTGCAATGATGAAAACGTTCTATATCTGTGCTGTCCAATACCGTAGACACTAGCTAAACTTGGCTACTGAGCTCTTGAAATGTGGCTAGTGAGTGAGAGTGAGAAACTAAATTTTAAATTTAATTTTATTCAAATTAATTTAAATTTAACTTCAATAGCTACCTGTGGCTACTATACTGGGTAGCGCAACTTCTGGATGATGGAATGGTAAATGTGTTTGATGGACAAGTTTCGCCTTGTCTGTGTAAATGGGTTGTAGTTCCTAAATGGTAAAGGAACACTGTGCCAACAGAGATGAATGGGGTGAAAACGAGTTCAAGAGCATCAGAGAAGGGTGTTATAAAGTGAGAGCGTGGTGACAAGAGGTAACAAAGAGCCATAAAGGGGAGAAATATTTGGCAGATGACTCTTTTCTGTTAATGAACTTTTTGAGAAGATGTGTATGGGTCAAGAGTGAATTTAATTTTCAGTCCATATTTATTAAACAATTCATGTCTGTTTTAAGGAAATCGAAGTATGAAGAGATACAGCATTATATTTGGGGAGCACTTTTAAATAACTAAATAGATGGGCATTCAGACTGTAATAGTACAGGAAAACGAATGTAAAGGATTTAAATCACCAAGATGTTGTAGCCAGCGGCAGAAATTTAAGGAGAAGTAATAACCAAGCAGGCTTGTGTTGGCTTCCTCCTGAGAAGATTTGCACAGTGAACAAAGGAAAACAGCAAACCCAGAGACAAAGAATAAATGCCCGGGAGAAGCGCTGGGCGGTGGGGGTGGCTCTTTACTCCACACATGGCACGTGGAGAAGGTAGAAGACTGTCTCTTCCCTTGGTCGTGAGATTCGAAGGAAGCTAATGCCACAGCAACTATACGTTTGAAAACTAGGAGAAGGCCACGTGAGGACAGGGGTCACTTGATCAATTTGCATCTAAAAAATGAAAAGTGAGGGCAGTTTCTAAATCATTTTAGTGTCTAGTAGAACCAGATGAGGTGAGTTCAGTTTCTCATTATAGAAGCAACAAACTAAAACCCTGTTACACTTAGTGATCCTCCCAAAATAGAGATAGGAGTGCTTGCACCTAATCTAATCAATGCTGTAAATTAATAGCAAATCCATGTCTGGAAAAGATTTTGATCTGCCCTGAAATACTATGGGAAGGAATTGCTTATGGTAACAAAATTTTAAAATAAGGAATGTTTTTGTTCTCTTAACAATTTTCTTCATTGTCCACATAATATATATATGTTTAATTTGTGTTTTTAATTGTGAAATCTGTAAAGTTAATAAAGACACCCCCCACTCTGCTACGCCACTCCATCTGCAGAAACGTCCCCTCTCAACATTTTGACGCATGTGCTCCAGATCTTTTTCTTTAGGTTTACGTGCATATAGGTAAGATTCTTATGTATTGTATTTTTCATATAAGTGGGATCAGACTGTACATGCTGTTGAGAAAATAGTCTTTTTCATTCAGCAATATGGTCTGCAGAACTTTTCCCGTTAGAACAGGTGTACAACAGTTTATTTAACCTTTCTTCTCCTGAAGGATGTTTAGGTTGTTACCAATCTTTGCCATTAGGGACATCCCTGCAAAGGACATCCTTTCATATGACTGTTTTGGTTGGCAAGCTTTTGAGAAGTACAAAGTCTGGGTTGAGCAATAAGCATGTGTTAAATTTTGATAAGTCCTTTTAAATTGCCCTCTTAAAAGGCTTTACCAATTTATACTCCCCCCAAATATGTGAGAGTTCCTGTTTGCCCACACCTTGCCAGCCATGGATATCATCACCTTTTTGACATTTTAGTTGGTGGTTTTAACTATATTTAACACTATTAGAGAGATTTTTTTATAATCAATTCTGTAGCTATTTAAGTTTGTAGGGCGGCACTCTTATCTAAGAAAGTAGGAAGGGCCACACTGGGTCATGCTAATCTGCAGCTCCTTCTTCCTGGTGTCTTTTGGGACACCAGGGAGGGATTATACAGGGACAGACCAGGTCTGCTCTGTAAACACTCCCACTTTTTCTTGCTGAAGATGAACTCCAGCAGGAATGGTCGAGATCAGAGATCACTGCCTTTCAAAAACCCTGCATTCTCCAGCACATATAGGAGGTCTGGGGTCAGTTTCTTCTATCTATTTTACTCTTAACACTAAGTGGATTTCATTTCCCAATCTGTTTCTTTTTAATGTAGAAAGTGCTGCCTGAAATTGCTGTAAGAAAAATAGCCTCACTCTGTCACTTGGCTCTGTGGCTGAAGTACTGATTCTATTATTGCATGTTCTCCATATAGTTTTATTTCTCAAATTAAAGCACAAGCATGCAGAATGGAGGAGATATGGACACACACACACGTGCGCACACACACAGACATACCCACCAGGAACGAAAAATATCTCTCAGGGCTCTTTTGAAATAATGAAATAAAGTATGATCGTTTATGCTGTTTTGCTTTAGAAAGCTATAAAGATTAGAAAAATTTAAAAAATAATCTGAGATATACTTGAAGGAGGATCAGATCAAAATATATTCTTACTGTATCAATTATACTCAGTACTGAAAAAAAATGTTCCTTCTGTAGAAATTTCATGCTTTCCAACATATTTCCTACATTTTGAATAAAAAAAATTTTTAAATTCATGTAAATTCTTATAGTTATTATTATAGCCCTTTCTAAAATTTTTCTTATAGTTGATAATATATCTATCTAAAGCTAGTTGGTCACACACAAGAAAACTATTTAGAGTTACCAGTTGGTAATATATTCACATTTTATTACAGAACATCAGAATGATAAATAACTGTAACACAGTCCTATGGCCTTAGATCGATTATATTAAACATATATTTACATTTCAAAAAGCCAGAATAATATTTCTCTTTTGCTTCTTATACTGTTTCACTTTGCTATTTTTTTCCCTCCACATACAGCATCTAAAAGTGATACATGATTCTACATTTTATTGACATGAAACTTAAAATGTATATTTGCTAACTGTGATATTATAGGAGTAGGGGTGAAGAATTTGACAAAGAACTTCAGTATAATCAAATTCAGTTACCACAAATAAGTTCCCCACATTGAGGATGACCAGTTGTCTATATAATGCCAGGGTTGTTTCCTCCCAAAATGAGGCTTTTAGGTTATCTTCTTTCCTGCGGTTTGCTTTCAGTGAATATAAACCAATTAGTGTAAGCAAAGCATAATTAAGAAAGTAAATCTACTGTTAAGGAAAAAAATTCAAATTCATTCCAAGCAAAATGTAAATGACTTTCAGACTATATCCTTTATAAAGTTTTACGTACTCTCCGTATTTTAGGTGAAAAACATATTTACTAAGAGGAAAGAGAGAAATTAGCATTGGAAGTTGAAACATGCTGTAATTTAGAGCAGAAAAAAATGAGTTGCTTGAGACTACAGGAGAGCCTCAAGTTCTTTGGCAGACAGGGCCTTTAACCATAGATAAGTGTGCTTGAAAGAGTAACTTGGTCAAGGTTGTAAAATATGCGGCCCTTGGGTCATTGTCTATAGATAGCATTTTTTTAAGCTGTAAAATACAAATAGCTCCAAACAAAGTATGTTAAATTACCAAAAGAACAATCAGTATGTTTACTATACTCTTTAGGGCTTGGGTAGGCCCTGTCCCACACAGAGGGGTTTGGGGACGTCTGAGGAGAGTAAGCTCTTTTCTAGACCTCCCTAAGGAGAGCCAAGACCACCAGAATCCAGTGTGGTCTGACCCAGGCCACCTCCACACTGTAGATACGTTTTCTATGGGAAGTGGTGACCACAGCTGCCAGCCACCAACACCCAACCCCCCTCGTGCAGCTCAGGGCTGCACAAGCTGGGCAGCTCTGCCCCGTTTAAAATCATCAGCAGTTTTGATAAAAAAGACTTAACATATATGTAAAGTAGATTTTTTTTTTTAATCACAAAGTATTGAGAGCCCAAACTCACCCTTTCATTACTCCCCGCCCCGCACACCCCTGTCTCCACCACCACTACCATGCCTGAGCTGCTGAGGTCACTCAGGAACACAGAGCTCTGGAAGCCAGCAGGTCAGCATTCAGCCACGGAGCGGGGTGCAGAGGTGGCTTAAGTGCCATGGTGGTTGACACTTTGGGTTGCAGTGATGGCTGAGGTGTTATTGCTGTATTTGTCTCATTCTGAGTCTCACAGGAAGCAGTTATGTAGATATGCCTGCATGAATCATAAGCCATGCGAAAAAAGTTTTTTCTCTTTGGCATAATAACTAGGAAGGTTGATTAGCTTAGTATTTCCTTTTTGAATCTTTCTATCACTATAGTTTTCCCTCTAGACATAAGAAGTATACCAGCCACCTCCGCTGCAGGAAATGCTCCTGTTTCCTGATCCATAATTTGATCGGGGACCTGTATTTCTCCAGTGCCGCAATTTGCCTGCTTAGGAGATCTTCAGCCAGCTGCTTCTGCAGGGAGAACAGGAATATTCTACTCTTGCCCAGAGCCCCTCTGGGTGTCCGTCCAAACTTCCTCCCAGGTGGAGGACTGGGCTGGGAGGGTGGCCTGGCTGGCGGGTCTGTTATCCTGCCATGACTGTTACGGATTCTCATGCTCTGCTGGCTCATTTGCAATCATTTCTTAAACAGAGTAGAATTCCTTTACATGCACAGGTCGTTATTTCCTGGTTTCAGAATGTCTTGGTGCACTTCACACTCGAGGAAATGCCACAGCTTTGTTAGAAAAAGTCTCACTTAACACGGTCAGCCTGAAACACAGGCAGGGGTCCAGCCTCCAGCGCCAGTCTCAGCCCAGGATCCTTTACACTATGAGCACAATCTGGACAGGCCCCTTGGAGACAGAGGCAGAGTGGACATTTAGAATTGTTGATGGAAAAACAAATCTTTATCCTTTATATGCTTTGAGAAGTAGGCTGTTACTACCTCTTTTCTCTGGAGGTACAAATGACAGGCTTAATCTTACTGACGTTTACCCATTTCTCCGGAGATTATTATCATGGTTGGTTATTAGTGATATTGTTGCCTTCAAAACCCCGGGATAAAATAGAAGGATCTTGTTTTCACTACTTGTCCCTCAGTGCTGTGCATGGAATGTTCTCTCAAAGCTGATTAACTTCAGGCCTCCTGATGGGAGAAAAAATACTCTGACCCCGTGCCTTTCTCTTATTTGACTTTGTTCAAGCTCTTTTGGAGAAACATGGACATAATTAGCAGAGAAGCAGACCAAAGATATTGTTATTGTTGACTTCTGTCTCCTCCACAAATGAGTTTATGGGAAAATAGAGTTAAAAGATACTATGAACCTTTTTATGAACTTTTTCAAGACCCCTTGTATTATGACACTTTTAG
>NW_007751667.1:0-9207 GCF_000696425.1 Galeopterus variegatus | reverse complement strand
ACGACACCAAGCCAAGAGTTGTGATCCCCTTACCAGTCACAAAAACAAAACAAAAAAAGAAAAACCTTATAATTAAACTGGCAATCATAGAATGTAAGATACATCCTTATTTCAGAAATGTTAAGCTGTAAAAAAAACAGACATCTTATAATCAATGAAATATGGTAATTATTTAGTGTGCACATTACTGATAATTATATAATGGACATTGTCACTGATCATAATTGTCTATTTATTTTTCCAACTCTCCCACCAGAATGTATACTTCATAAGGACAGACTCCATGCCTGGCTCCATTCACTGTTGTATCCCCCACCACCTAGTACCTTGCCTAATACTCAATAAGTGATTGCTTAAATGGATTTCTAAAGTGAAGGAAAAGTTCCTTGGAGGCAGGGATTATGTATTACACTCTTTTATGTCTCCTACAGTATACTTATTTTTTAAATTGAAGTATAACATGCATGTAGTAAAGTGCAGAAATATGCAGCGTATAGCATAAATTATTTTCATATATGTATACATCTGCATGATCATCACTCTAAGATGTAGAACATTTTCCTACAGTACTTATCCCAGTGCTGAGGAAATAGGAGATACCTGTGAATACCTGGTTCAATGTCTCTCAAACTCTCGTATACACCAGAATCACCTAGAAGCCCTGTAGAAACAGATTGCTTGGCCAAATCCCCAGAGTTTAGAATGGCTGTAATAGAACCTGATATTTTCTAACAAGTGTCCAGGTGATGGTGATGCTGCTTCAGTGGCATGGGAGGTGGGAGGTGGGGGTCTTTCCTCTAAAATTAAATGTTCCTCAAGTCAGGTGCTCACTCTAGGTAGGAGTTCTTTACCTTTATTTTGCCATGAAAGTGTGGGCAGTTTGATGAAACTCATGTACTCCTTCTCATAATAATGTTTCTAAATGAAATGAAATAAAATAAAATACTTAGGATTACAAAGAAAGCCAATTATATTAAATTGACTATTAAAATTAAAAATTTAATATTTATAATATCTGCAACAAGTCAACTGAAATGTGATATGAAAAATTTGGGATTTCTATTAGTGATAAAAGTCACATCTATTGTGGTTACTGATTTGTTGCTTACATTTATAATGGAAGAAAATGCTAAATTTCAAATAGAAGTTAGTGAAAATAAAAAACCTAGGTTAAGAATCCTTGCCCTGCTGCAATTTAAAATGGAATGATCTACTCTTTGCATTTGGTGAAGTTACAAAGAATTCAATTCTGTGTGGTTCAATGTTAATTAAGTATCTTCTATGTGGAGACAGCATGCTAGATACTGGATATTCAGAGAGGAATAAGACACTGTCCCTTTCCTCGCTTAAGAAACTTCCCTTTTGGTGAGTGAAGACCAAAATATAAACCAATGACCGAGTGGACTGTGACATATGCAGAAATAGAAGTATGCACAAAGACAGAAGTGAAGAATGGAATGATTTATGCTGGAGCATGATAGGAGTAAGATCTCAAGTTAAAAGGAAGTTGTGGTAGACTGAGTATTACATTGGAGGTCCCTGATGAAACACTGCATTGCTAAGGGCTAAGCGACTACACCAACTGTATGGCTAGGCAAGTCATCACTAAAGCCAAAATGTTTCATTATTTTAATTACACTAAGTTTTCCATTTGTGTTGTCCGGGCTGAGGGTTAGGGCCCACAGATCCTTCAAACCCATTGTACAGACCGGGTCATAAACCCCTCATATGCCAGCCTGGGTCACTAGACCCCTCATATGGCTGGCTGGGTCACCAGAGCCCTCACACACAGGTCCACAAGCTAGGTAGTTGGGAAAGATCCCGGGAGCCATTGGCAGATGACATGAGCACAGTCCTCAGCTTCCTTAGCTGCAGCAGCAGTGGCAGCTTATAGCAGATCCAGCAGCAAGTAGCAGAGGCAGTGGCAGTCCCCTTTGGCCCAGGGGCATCCCCAGGGCAGGGGGAGGGGTGGTCCTGTGGATCAGAGCCACTCATTCTTCATACTTAAGTGTGATCACCCAGGACACCTTGGTGCAGTCAGACAACCCAGGAATGCCTGGGCGCCCATATGCATCCATAGACAATACCCAAGAAACACCTAGGTGCATGTGCACAGTTACATACTTACATCAAATGCTCGGCAAGATTCTGAGCCCCTGAGGGACCCTGACCATTTATCTTCACTTTCCCTGCAAACATATTTCCAGATTTTCAGGCGCTCCCATATTGATCCTGATCTCGGCCACAAAACCTGCTTTGGTTTAATAAACAAGCATGACACAATGCTTGCACATTGGAGCTTGTTTCTTGTAATGCTTGGGATCCAGCTGCCATATAAAGAGCTTAGGTTAGGTTACTGAATGAGGAGAGGCCATGTACAGAGAGGCCCTGGAGGATGAGAAGCTATTATCTCCAGCCTCAGCTGAGCATGAGAAACCCCAAGTAGCAAGAGCATCAGCAGAAACACCCAATCCACAGAATCATGAAGAATTATAAATCATTTTAACCACTGAGTTTTGGAGTGGTTAGATAATTTCAACAGTTTTTTTTTTTTGGACCAGTAAGGGGATCGCAACCTTTGCCTTGGTGCTGCTTGCACCACGCTCAGGCAGTGAGTGCACCAGCCATCCCTAATAGGATTTGAACCCATGGCCTCAGCGTTCCCAGCGCTGCACTCTCCCGAGTGAGCCACCTGGCCAGCCCTGAACAGTTGTTTTTAACTTCTTTAATATTTTTCCTCTTCCATTAGCTTTCAAAGATGCAGAGGACAAAACACAGTAAAAACTGAAGCAGAGATTTTTCTGCAAACAAGTAAGCATGATTTTTAGGGAAGCTTCTAGCATTTTGTACATTTAAATCCTGTAAGATCTATGACTAGAGAATTGATATGATAATTACGATCCTGGTAAACTTAAATGCTGATCTTCAGAGAATAATTACCTTAAAAATCATAAACTTTTAAAAACTGAGATTTTGAGCTGGAAGAGATGTTGAATTGGTAATGGGCCATGAAAAATGATTACATTGTATAATGTTGAATATACTAATTATCCTGATTTGAGCATCACATATTGCACACAGGTATTGATATTCAACTCTGTATCCCACAGATATGTACGATCAACTATGTTTCAATAAAAAATAAGAAGTACTTATTTGCAGATTACCATTTCTATTATCACATTTTATTTTCACAATAGGCAAACTGAATATTTTTATCCTTTCCAATGTTATAGATGAAAAATCTGAGCTTTGAAGTTGAAGAGACCTGCTCATTTTCACATAAAACCAGGATTAGATTCTGGGCCTTATGATCTCTGGCCCAGGACTTTTTCAATTACATCAAGTTGCTTGTGATGTTCAATATAAAAAGCAAGAAAATAAACTAATATATTTTTGAAAGTTAATCAACACCAGACAGTAATCTGGTTCATCACTGAGTTTTTCATAGTGATATACCATGTACATAACGATCACTCAATAGTCACTCAACAAATATTTATAATATGAAATGAACACATGAATTAGTGAATAACTGAATAAACAAGGGATGGAACAAAATTATGTTTCATCTACACCAGGCACTCCATTCTTGAAGTGCATGGTTAATAAAGATTCCTCTGTACTTGAAAAGGAACAGTGGATACAAACTCCAGTCAGTAGCAATGACAACATTTTGTAATTATTGTGCTTTGAATTCTAAAGCAGAGTAACTCATACAGAGATGAGCTCTTTCAACATGTCTCTCCTATCCTGTACATAACAACTCAAAAGGCCCCCTCTGGACATGGCCCAGCGATGGGAAGGAGGTGAAGGGAGAACTTGCCACTGAGACAGTGGGAAACAGAAGTTACTGCCCCTTCTCCCAAGTGGGAAAACTGAAGTAGAGAAAGTGACTCAGTCAGCCTCGAGCAGCCCTGTCCAATAGAAATATAATGCGAGCCACATATTTAATTTAGAATATTCCAATAGCCACAGTAAAAAGAAACAGATGAAATTAATTTTGATAATATATATTTAGTTCAATATGTCCAAAATATTATCATTTCAACATGTAATCAATACAAAAACTATTGATGAGATAGCATGTGTATATATTTTACACTTACAGTACATCTCAATCCAGACTAGTCTAAAGCTCAATAGCCATATGGGGCTAATGGCTACCACTTTGGACAGCACAGACTTTGTAGACTTGGGAAAGTTACTTAATCTTCATATAATTCAGTTTCTCATCTGTAACTACTTAGAGCTGTTCAGATGATTACACGAAATAATGGGTATGTAAGCATTTAGTCAAGTCCCCGGCAGCTAGGAAGCACTCAGCAGTACCTGTAGCAACCTACCAGGATCTCACTTTGTCACACAAATCTCCACCTCATTTTGGATTTTTAAAAAAGGTTAGTAGAGTTCCCTGCAGACCACTATTTTATCTTCTGCAGTAAGTATAGGGGGGCTCTTAGGTAAGAGGAATTTCAAAAAATAAAATAACTAAAACATAAAGGTCATGAGATATGACATAACCAGCCTTCTACCAGAGAGACACTCATATTAATAAAACAACATGCTTTTCTATTTATTTAATTGTGGCAAAATATACATAACATAAAATTTATCATTCTAATCATTTTTTAATGTACAGTTCTAGGGTATTAAGTACATTCACATTGTTCTGCAACTATCACCACCATCCATCTCTAGAACTTTTTCATCATTCCACACTGAATCTTTGTACCCCTTAAACAACAATTCCCCATTACCCCATCCCCCCAGCCCTCGGTTACCACTCTTCTATTTCCTGACTCTTTGAATGTGACTATTCTAGTACCTCATATAATTGGAGGTCTTCTATTTTTTGAAGTGATTCTTGTTTTTTCTTTAAACATTGAAATAACAAAATTTGGTCTAACACACTGGTAGAGTAAACCTAGAGATTATTTTAAAAGTATAATTAATGTTTGAATGCATGTTGATGGGCACAAATGAAAAGCACTGAAGGAATAATGATTATTATACATGCACTTCTGAGAGAGGTGATGACAAAGGTTTTTCTCTCCTTTTTAAACGAACTCTGAAAATATATACACACGAATATAAATTAAGACATGTCTGCATGAGATTGTTGCTCACAAAGATTATAAATTACAAATGATGCCACAATCTTCACGAATATCAGAAATGTCTCTGGTATACGAGGAATCTTCAAAAAGTTCAGGTAAAGATTCATATTATCTTTTAATTCTATTTTTCCACAAACTTTTTGAAGTACCCTTGTAATAGAACCCTAGGTTGCAACCTTGACTTTGTCACTAGTTTGTCATTTGGCCTGGGCTTCAGGGTTGATTCCTCTCAAGTCCCTCCTATCTTCATCTGTAAAATGCAGACACTAATAGCTGCCCTTCCTACATCACAGGGTTGAGTGAAGATCAAACAAGATAATCAAAGTGAAAGGCCTTTGAAAAATACAAGGCCCTGTAGAAATGTAAGACATTATTAAAGACTGTGGAGAGATTGCTAACACAATTTGATTCAAGGCCAAAGTTTTGTACTTCCAAAAGCTAAAAAAAACCCCAAAAAACTCAGTATTTACAAATTATTCAGGAAACCCAATTCTTGCTTTGGTGACCCAGTACCATGACTAAATTGTGTTCTAAATGCTGTACATTTGATACTCACCACTATAAGTCATCTAACCACATTACCACAGCAGATGTAATTATACAGCATTTCAGCAATATCTACAATTTTTGGTGGGTAAGAAGTTATAAATTCACATAGCTTAATGACAAAGTCATGTTTTTAAAAGGAAGGTTTTTTTATTTTTCCATGGTGGCAAAAGTGCTGCTCTTTGTAACACGTCTGCTATGAGAGACCTGCCTGTCAATGAAATTTGAGAAACATTTATTGAGTGCCTATAGTTTACAAATCATCTGGGGTAGAGATGGGTTGGGGGAAGGATGGAGTTGGTAAGATGAAAAACATGAGAAAGAAGGGGTCCTTGAAGTTGGCGAGCTTTAAAACTAACAGGTAGTGGCAAATCTTGTTACAACTAACTATAAAGACAGAATAAAATCAATGACAAGAAAATGCCTGAGGGGGCCGACCCCGTGGCGCACTCGGGAGAGTGCAGCACTGGGAGCGCAGCGACGCTCCCACTGCGGGTTTGGATCCTATATAGGGATGGCCGGTGCGCTCACTGGCTGAGCGCGGTGTGGGCGACACCACAGCGAGGGTTGCGATCCCCTTACCGGTCACGAAAAAGACAAAAAAAAAAAAAAAAGAAAAGAAAAGAAAATGCCTGAGGAATACATCATGGGAGTTGAAGAAGTTGCAAGGATTCATTCATTCAATCTAGGAAGGCAGAATTTGATCATATTTGTCCTGGGCCTCAACGTATAAGAAGAATTCCTCCAGTTGAAATGGAAGGGAGGCTATTTAAAGCCTGAAGGAACTGCACGTCACCCATGCCACCAACAAACATTTACCCATTAACTAGTTGATAAAACTAAACAACTTAGCAACATGCGTATGACTCTACAAAGTCACAGCTGGATGGTGGTAGGGGTTAAATCCCAAATTCTGATTTGAAAATCCCAGCCTTATGGCATCCCAACACGACAGCTCAGAGAGCAGTAATACACAATCCTGCAAACAACACTCCATTTTACTTCAGTTCCATAGAACTGCAAGAATTTTATCCTTGTTCAGACAGGTGTGCCAAATTTGAGTAACCCATACCCTACTAGAAAACTCCTCAAAGCGCATGCTCCACCTGTAGTTTTCTAAGCACACTTCTACTTCTGTCCCAGTTTTCACAGATCCAGCACCAACCTTTACAATTAGGTTTAATTTTTTTCGAGAATTATACTCCCCCTCGGGCTGGCCAGTTAGCTAGCAGTTTAGTGTGCAGCCTGGTAACACCAAGGTCAAGGGTTTGGATCCCCTTACTGGCAAGCCACAAACAAAACAAATCAAAACAGAATTAATTACACTCCAGCCTCCCAATAAATTACTGTTAGATTATGCTTTCCTTTCCAAAAACTGTAAGAACTCTTCCAACCATCATCACATTAGCTAACATTTATTGAGATCTTACCTCGGGCTAGGCAATGTGCTGAGTGTGCTGTGCATTGTCTCCTTTACATAGAACAGGTAATACTATTTCTATTTTATAAAAGAACAGTCACTAACGGGGTTAAGTGACTTGTCCAACATCATTGAGCTAGTTCGGTGGTGGAACCAGGACATGCACCAAAATCTGTGCATTTAATCCTGCACTGCACTATCCTACCCTGTCCTTTCAATATAAACATAGAATTCTATGAAGTTTATGTGACGTTTATATGTAATCCATTTTGAAGTGTGGCAATCTCCTACAAGTTAAGAGGAATGGGCCACCACCGACTTGATATGGTCATGTTAACTAAGGCTTATTTAGCACTCTATGTGTGAGACACTATAATAAACACATGTATTTTCTCATCTGAACCTTCACAGTAGACCTAAGAGACGAGCATAATTATTGTCTCTTTGACAAATGAGCCAACTAAGGTACAGAGAAATTGAGTAATTGACCTAAGATCCTATTAGAAACTGATGGAGCCAGTATTTGGACCTTGGCCATTTGACATCAGAGCTGTAGCTTTTAATCTCTGAGGCATACAAGATTTGGATGAGTTGAGGGCCCCAGCAAGATCCTGCCTCAAAATCTCTACCTGCCTGCCCCAGATCCTGAAGTGAGGATCCTGAGACCTTCCCTAGCAGTTCAGCAATGCTGTTTGTTTCCAGGGGAGTGACACTGTGAGTAGCAAGCATTGAGTTCCTTCAAAGCCCTGTGCATCTGATGCAAGGCACCCACAGGTGAGCAAGACCCAGTGCCTACCCTCCAGGGCTGAAGAGGGGCAGGAAAAAGCTAACCAAAACAGGTGCAATCACAATGAAAGTGGGGTGCCAAAATCATCTGAGGTCATGCCACTCCCCTACTTCAAAATCATGCACCAGTAGCCATCCCCAACAGCATACAGCCCTCTTCCCTCAGCAAGGCAGGCACTACTACTCCGTTATTTGCCTACCTACCTCCTTAGCTGCATCTCTGCCTGATTGTCACACACTCTGGGCAATAGCCATGACACATGACAGGCATCTCCATGTCTTTGCCACCTCTCTGCACCCAGTGTTCTCTCACCTTTTCTATCTGACCTAACTTGTAGTTCTCCTTCAATACCTATCTTGGTCACATTTGTATTTAAGCTTTTATTGTCCCCCTCTCCCAGTGTGTGTGACTCTACCACATTCGGTACACCTATTATAGCACTTATTATCCTAAATTCAAATTATTTACAAATTTGTCTTTCAAAGACAAGGCAAGTGGCTTATTCCTCTTTTGCATCCCAAGTGCTCACTCAGCACTGGGACACACACCAGACTTTCAAAGGTTGAGTGAAAGACAGAATACACACAGTGCAAGGACTCGTAGGCCAGGTGGCAGCCCTGCACCCAGCACGGAATAAAGCTCTTGGGGATGAGCATTTGTAAATTTGGGAGAAGGAAGACCTTTGGAAGAACCAACGGCAGACCTGGGCCACCCTCAGTTGGATTGACAACACTAATCTGGGAGATGATGAGGAAGAAGGTCTCAAGGTTCAAGTTTGCCTGGGCTGGCCCCATCACTGGTAACTTTTTCAAACTGGCATGGTACGATATGGTATTTACAGGCGTGCCTGCCTCTCCACACAGCCAGTGCCTTCCAGGAACTTACTGGTTCTCTTTGCACACCCATTGGGAGGCTCAGGCAGCATGCATCGCGCGCACCACTTATCCGGCTGTTACTGCATTAGATCCCCTTAAAGTATCACTTCACTTAATCCTCTCAACCTGTGAGGCATTTTTGTCTATTTCACCCGTGAGGAAACTGACATCCCGAGAGTTAAAGCAACTTGGCCCCATCCCTGGGCTCCATACCACGTGAGCCCCTGTCTCGGTGCGGGGGCTGTCCCCACTCTCTGGGTGCAGCGGCTCATCGCGCTCCACGTCTCGGGCTCCAGACCCCCTAAAGCACAGTGGTTTAAAAGCAGCAGCGCTGCTTTCTTTATGTGCACAAAAAACAAGTTCTTTCGGGGCAAGGCACATTTGAGAAGGAAGCCAGGAGAGGGAGAGGAGGAGCGGGGTAGGGCGGAGGGCGAAAGAAGGGAACGGGAGAGGGCCGGG
>NW_007751666.1:5590-9207 GCF_000696425.1 Galeopterus variegatus | reverse complement strand
CCAATCTACAAAGGTACACATAGACTGAATGAAAGTGAAGGGATGAAAAAATATATTCCATGCAAATGGAAAACAAAAGCTAGCAGGAATAGCTATACTTATATGAGATAAATTTGTACTAAGAGACAAAGAAGGGTGCTATGGAATGATAAAGGGATCAATACCACATGAAGATATAAAAATTATAAATATATATGCACCCAACACAGGAGCACCCATATATATAAAGCATATTATCAAATCTAAAGGGAGAGACAGACACCAACAAAATAATAGGTGGGGACTTTAACCCCACTCTCTGAATTAGACAGATCATAAAGACAAAAAATCAACAAGGAAACATCGGATTTAAATGGCACCATAGACCAGATGGATCTAACAGACATATACAGAGCATTTAACCCAACGGGTGCAGAATACACATTTTTTTCATCAGCACATGGAACATTGTCTAAGATTGACTGTATGTTAGGCCGCAAAATAAGTTTCAACGAGTTCAAGAAAATCAAAATCATATCATGTATTTTTTCTGACCATAATGGAGTAAAACTAGACATCAATAACAACAGGAACTTGTGAAACTACACAAATACATGGAAATTAAACAGTATCCTCTTGAATGACCAATGGGTCAAGAAGAGATTAAGAATGAAATTTAAAAATTTCTTGAAATTAATGAAGAGAGAAGCCAAACATACCAAAACCTATGGGATACAGTCAAGGCAGTATTAAGAGGAAAGTTTATAGCAATAAATACCCACATCAAAAAAACAGAAAGATTTCAAATAAACAGACTAAAAACCACCTCAAGGAATTAGAACAGCAAGAACAAACTAAACCCCAAATAAGCAGAAGATAATAAATTATAAAATCAGAGCAGAAATAAGTGAAATTGAGACTAAAAATACAATTCAAAAAAAAAAATCAATCAAACAAAAAGCTGGTTCTTTGAAAAATAAACAAAATAGACAAACTATTAGCCAGAGTAACCAAGAGAAAAAAAGACCCAAATAAATAAAATCATATATGGAAGCTAAAAAAGTTGGTCTCATAGAAGTAGAGAGTAGAATAATTACTACAGACTGGTAGGGGAAAGAGGAAGCGAAAGAGAGGGTGATCGGTGAATACAAAATATTAGTTAGAATGAAATCCAGGGTTCTACAGTAATACAGGGAGACTATAGTTAACAACAAAGTACTGTGTGTCTTCAAGCAGCTAGTCAAGATGAGGTTGAATGTTCCCAACACAAAGAAGTGACAAATGTTTGAAGTGATGAATATACTAAGTACTCTGATATGATCATTGCACACAGTATGAATGTCCCCAAATATATTGTACTTCATACATACATACAATTACAATTAACAAAAATAAACTAAAGAGAGAGAGGAAAAAAAGAGAGAAATAGAGAGTAGAACAGCAATTACCGGAGGCGGGGAAGGGGGTGAAGGGGGGCAAGGAAAGGTTGGCAGACTGGTCCAAAGTTACAAAGTGACAGTTAGATAGGAAGAATAAATTCTGTGTCCTAGGGGACAATAGCTAATAATATTGTATTGTATAGTTCAAGATAGCCAGAAAAGAGGATCTTTAATGTTATAATCACAAAGAAATGATAATGTTTAGGGGATAGATATGCTAACTAATCTGATTAGATCAGTATACAATACATGCATGTATTGAAACAACAAACTGTACCCCATAAACATGTACGATAAAAAAAAACTGAGGTTAAAAAAAGAAATTATAGCAGCCTGTGTTTAGAAAATGGAATAAAAGAGAATTTCATCAGTATTACTTGATCAAATAGCTGTAATCCAGCAAAAACTGTTAAAAACTAATTATTTATAAGCTGAAATATTCCAATTGACTATAAGGGGAAAAAGAAAAAAAAACATAGCCCTGAATGTTGTAAAACTAGATGGGGTATATGTCAGTCATTCTGTTTCTAAACAAACATTTCATATGTAATATTGGTATATTCTTTTTGGATCATAGCAGAACAGGGTTAACAGGACATCATACATAGATTTGTCTGGTAACAGAGATAAGAAAAGACAACATTAGAAGATTCTCAAACTGTATGAGTTTAAAGAGTAAATTCTTTAAGTGAACAATTCTCTATGTGAATTTATTCAGGTAGATCTTTTTAAAGTGGAGGTGACAGTGTCAGCAGCATTGCTTTTTAATCTTCCTAAACATCCTCATAAAAACAGAAGAACTAAACTAGGGCAACAAATCAAAAACCCATGGAAAACATCAGGAACAAAACTTAGTAACAAAATATCGCCACAGCTCATCAAAACAACCCAAGACAGCTACAAGACTCATGTAGTAACAACATCTGCTAGAAGAAAGCAGAGGGAAAGCCACTGGTCTTTTCACAGTTCTGAAAAAAGAAAAACTCCAAATCGCAACAGATATTGAATGGAAAATTCAGCTAATTGAATAACAGGAGCTGTACAGGGAATTATCCAGGTTCTAATACGAAGGCGAATGTAAGGGAACTGTTGTAAGACTAGGTCTGAGAATGGCACAGTCTGGAGCCTATAAAGCTTTAAAATTTACAAACTCGTTTCTTTACAAGGCAGAACCCCTACCATTGACACTGGTAGCTTTTAGAAAGCAGTTCAGAAACAGCCACTGGGAGGGGTAGGTTCCCTGCTGCTGAAAAAACTTGTTGGGAGTAGAGACCAAATTAAGAAAGATTGAAACAAAGAGAGTCACAAGGAAATAAAAGATCCAGACAAAAGTGGGATAAAAGCAGATTTCAGAAAATTCACAGCTATAGTTTTTATAAACTTTGTGAAAATAAAAAAACCAAAGAACAAACTCTGGAGCCACGAAGCTGTAAGAGCTTCCCGAACCACCCTTTCTCCTAAAATAATGGGAAAACTTATTTCACTTAAAAATGACCAACAAAAAAGGATCATGGAAAAATCCCATAAAAAGTTATTATAAGAAAAAAAAGTGAATGAAGAAATGGAAAATATGTCTATAGACAAAGAAAACACACCATAAAATATTTCCACTAAACAAAAACTGGTAACCTAATTTCAGAGAGAGACAGACAGACAGACAGAGGCACAGACGGAGACAGCAAGAGAGCACTCTGAGAAAACAACACAAATCAGAACTGGAAAGAAACTCAGAAGTCAAGTGTCTGGAGAAAATGGACACTTGCAAAGAAAGCTGGTGGAGATATGGAAAAAATTAGAAATGAAAAAAAAAAGTACTGCATAAATGTATATTAAATTAGATGAAAACACAAGAAAAAAATATAATAGGTAATCCCTTAAGAGAAATAGAAGTTGGGGAAGAAAGTAATGTTTTAAATAAAAAATAAATTACAAAATTAAAAAATAAGGATTAATGAGAAAGCAGTAGATGAGAAGATACACAAAGAAGATTCAACTTAACTATAATAGCAACTACCAAAGAAAATAAGTAAGGAAATGGGACAGAGCAAATGCTTAAAATTATAATTTGAGAAAATGAAATAAAAATTCATCTTGAAATTAAAATTTGGCTTGAAATTATATATTAAATGGGCACACCGCATGCCAGAGGAAACCAACCCAAAATGACAAACACTAGTACATATTCTAATAAAATTACTG
>NW_007751666.1:2239-4968 GCF_000696425.1 Galeopterus variegatus | reverse complement strand
AAAACTTCAGGAAACTCCCCCCTACCCCACCCCCCACCCCATAATTCTCCCTCACCACTCTCTGTCCTTGCAATGAATTCAACAGGAGTTGGGACTGGCTCACTGTCTTAGTCCATTCAGGCCTCTATAACAAAATACCCTAAACTGGGTAGCATGTAAATAACAGAAATATATTTCTCACAGTTCTGGCCACTGGGAAGTACAAGATCATGGTGCCAGCAGACTGAGCGTTTGTGAGAGCCCACTTCACTAGATGGCACCTGCTTGCTGTGTCCTTACATGGTGGAAGGGACAGGCAGCTTTCTGGGGCCTCTTTTATGAGGGCTCCATCCTCATGATCTCGTCACCTCCCAAAGGCCCCACCTCTTAATATCATCACATTGGTGACTGGCTTTCAACATATAAATTTGGGGGGAGGACCCAAACATTCAGATCGTAGGACTTACAAAGTCACATTCCTCCCTTACTCTTCATTCATTTTAATGAATTCATTACTGAAATTTAGAAAAAAAAAATGGGGCTTTCAAAGTAAACATGTGCAGGCACCTATACATTAAAATGCTTCTACAAAAATAAATAAAATAATTCTGAAATAAATTTAAACTATAACATAGAAGATTCAAAAGACAAATGTGAATTAATTGCCATTCCATACATTTTAAAAGCCATCTCTTTACTGGGATATTCTTTAACCCAATAAGCAACTTGCAATTTAGACATTATACTTCAATATTTGAAAGTTTGAGAGCTGCTAGTCTGAACATGCCCTTTGAGGGAAAAAAAAAATCCATATGAGGTGGGGGGGGGGATGCACTTGGAAAGAGTATTTATATGAAGATTAAGAAATTTTCCCCTTCCTGCAAATCTAGTGGGAACTCTTTCTGAACGAACTTCTAAAGAGACGTGTTCAGGCTCAGGGTGCCCTGTTTGCTGATACAGATAGGCATCACTCATATTTACCTGAGAATTCTCAGCTCCATATATAGCAAGCCAGGGAAATAAACACAACTTTGATTGATTGTTCCAGGAAAAGAATGTGCAATATGGTGTAAGCACATTTTTTGTTTTTGTTTTTGTTTTTTTCTTCTCCTAAATAGAATGGCTTGGAGAAAGCTATGAGAAAGAATGAATAAGCTAAAAGAAAGAATGAGCTGGAGAGAATTCTGCGGTTTGCTTTTTAGCTTCCCCTGTGGGAGCCGCAGGGCTCCTTAGAATGGAGGGCATCCTTGCAGACACCTACATGTGCTCTTTGAGACGGAAGCCATTTCTTTCAGTCTCTCCAATAATCACTTTTTCCACTAAAAATTTAACAGATAAGCCTTCTCCAGTGAATTGCCACGTAGCTCACCGAGATCAAAATTGAAAACAGTATTACATCTAGAACTTAATACTCCCAAAACAGAATTGCTGATTTGTAACCCTTCCAAACCTGTTCCTCTAGTTTTCTCCATCTCAGTAAATGGAACGACAAACCATGTAAACTGCTTAAGCTAAAACCAGGAGACCTTCATATTCCTCCCTTTCTCTTACCCCAACATCCAACCCATCAAGTTTTATTGGCTCTAATTCCAAAACATCTCTTTAATTCATCCACTTCTCTCTATGCCCACTGCTACCATCTAGGGCCAAGCCGCTGCTTGTCTTACGTGGACCTCTGCAGTAGCCTCCTGCCGGGTCTCCATGATCCTACTCTTCCCCCACGACAGTACCCTGTATCTGAGCAACTGGATTGGTCTCAGCAGGCCATATTACTCCCCTAAAAGGCCCATCTTTCCAAAAGCATCCCATTATACATAAAATAAAACCCAAACCACTTACGAAACCCCATTCTATCTGGCCCCTGCTTCCCCCCATCCTGTCCTCTAGTTTCCATCGCTCAGTACACGGCGGCTTTCTTCCTATTCCCCTAATATGCCAAGATCATGCCCATTTTAGATCTTTGCATATCTGAAACATTCTGGTCATTTCAAGTCTTAGCCTAAAAATGACCTCCTAACAGTATCTTCAGGAACAACTGCTCAATCTCACATTTCTTCCATTACCTTGTATTTTAATCATACTACTTCATTTTATTAAAAAGTATCTTGTTTACATTTTAATCATTCATAAATGTAATCCCCACAGATGGAGCTTTGTTTTATTCCTCTCCTTAACCCCTGATCCTAGAACAGTGCCCGGCACCTAGAGGAATTCGATAAATATGTGTTTAATGATCGAACACATTTCAGGACTGCGTTTACTGAGAAGTACATGAGTTCCTTAAAAGCCAGTCAGTTCTTTTCCACAAGCATTTTTAGTGTCTTAGTAAGTGCCAGGCATGATGCCAGGAGCTAGAGACATAAAGCTTAAATTTTACCTTTGCAGCCCTTATACACAGTGCTGGCCAACTGGGGGCCCTCAATAGATTATGATTAATATTAAATGATCAATTTATTATGCCCAGGTAAGAGTACGACAGAGGATATTTAACATTTTGACAGTTTCCTGCACTACTGTTAATATATTTAAAGACTATTAATATATTTAAAGCACAGATTTGCAATTATTATTTTATTTTTATTTTATTATTATAGTTGATATAATTGTTAAGAAAATAAACTAAGCATAGGACGTCTCTAAGCTGACGGTCACATGGGGATCCCACTGCAACAGGAAAGTAGCTGATGGCTGAGAAAAAGTCCCACTGACTAGGATGCCACTCTATAGTGGCATTGATGCAAACGCAGACA
>NW_007751666.1:0-1482 GCF_000696425.1 Galeopterus variegatus | reverse complement strand
AGACATAACTAAGACCTAAGTCTGGTAAAGCTGAATTGTGGTCTATGTATTGAAATCCAAGGCTCAATCTTCTTAATCTTCCTTCTTGGAAAACTAATTACAAGTCATTTTAAGATAATAATTAATAACAACGTCATAAGTACTGATTTACTCAGTCTTTATAAAATCTCTATGAAGTGGGATTATTATTATTATCCCCATTTCAAAAATTCAGGAAGCTGCCATACAGAAGATGAGGTAACGCAAGGTGACACATCTGGTACGTTCAGGAGCCTTGCTCAACACCACCAGCATCTCCATTGACCTCGATCTCCTGAGTCTGCTCTGAGAACCCCAATCCTGCACCTCACCCTGCACCTGGACTTACTCATCTTGAAGCTGCACTCTTTGATCTGGTACCTTCCAACTTCTTCCTCCTCTTACTGCTTTTAATATCATCTCAACCCTCCTTGCCAAGAGTCTGCACCAGCCCTCTCTCTCTCTGATTTGTGTATAATAATTCCCCCTTCCCTACTCCAAGCTTCATTGACAGAAACTGCCTATGGGCTGTGATGACTCTCCACATGGCTGGTTGTTTTGGATTCATTCATTCAACAAAAAACTGAGACACTGTGTTCCCCATACAGACATCTTAGAAAATGCACTTATGTGGGAAAATGCAGCTCAACAACCACAGACATGTATTTTGAATTCCTACAAATAAGTTGCAATATAAATGCAAGACTATTATCTTTTCCAATAACTTAATTTGCCAAAGGGACCCTACTCCCAGAGCAATGAAGATGAGAGAAGTGTTGAAAATAAACAGCGCACTCAAAAATGTGGGCCACTCGGAAGAAAATTATAATTGTCATTTTCAATTTTTTAATACTCTTCTCTTTCTACCCTATTACCCTCCAGTCTTTTTAATGCATTTCTGTGTATGTGTGGGTACGTGTATGTTTTTCTTTTTNAGTCCATTCAGGCCTCTATAACAAAATACCCTAAACTGGGTAGCATGTAAATAACAGAAATGTATTTCTCACAGTTCTGGCCACTGGGAAGTACAAGATCATGGTGCCAGCAGACCGAGCGTTTGTGAGAGCCCACTTCACTAGATGGCACCCGCTTGCTGTGTCCTTACATGGTGGAAGGGACAGGCAGCTTTCTGGGGCCTCTTTTATGAGGGCTCCATCCTCATGATCTCGTCACCTCCCGAGGGCCCCACCTCTTAATATCATCACATTGGTGACTGGCTTTCAACATATAAATTTGGGGGCGGACCCAAACATTCAGATCGTAGCACTTACAAAGTCACATTCCTCCCTTACTCTTCATTCATTTTGATGAATTCATTACTGAAATTTAGGGAAAAAAATGGGGCTTTCAAAGTAAACATGTGCAGGCACCTATACATTAAAATGCTTCTACAAAAATAAATGAAATAATTCTGAAATAAATTTAAACTATAACATAGAAGATTCAAAAGACAAATGTGAATTA
>NW_007751665.1:0-9207 GCF_000696425.1 Galeopterus variegatus | reverse complement strand
CGAACGAGATGAGAATCCTTAGAAAGCCTCGCCTTGAAAAGAAAAACAAGCCAAAGAACAAAGACAGAAACAAAACCCGGGTGCGTGTATAGACGTGCACGTAGCACGTCCGGAGCGTGCAGTCGTGGGGGCGAGATGCTCTTCCCCAGCAGCCCGCATGCTCAGAGACGCAGCACAGAAGAAAGCAATTTAGCGTTAGCATTGAAGTTAATATCACTGAAAGCAAACCAAATGTTCCTATCCACCAGAGCGTGGAAAATTCATCCTGTTTTGGTGCCGGTCCCTGGCTTCAAATTAGTAGATGTCCCAACCCTTCACTTTCTTTCTTTATCATTTTCCTTCTTATCTCTTATTTTTATATTTCAAAATTGTACTTTAATTCTGCCTCGCGCCCTCCCCCAGTGTAAAGGCGTGGGATGGAGGTGTGATTCCCGCCCACCCGGCCCCACCCTCCTCCCCTCCTGTTGCAGGAGGTGGCACTGCCACTAGGCTTGTTTCAGGAGATGGTTTTCCCGCCACACGGGCCACACTCGTGGTAGCTTGCCTTCGGGACCGAACGGTGCTGACCGTCATGGTCCTGGTGCTGAATTGGGGCTCACGAGCATCCATTACTGTCCCCCATTGGGAGATGAAGGGCACGTCTAACATGCAGCTTACACACCCAAAGCCCAGCCCTCTGGTTTGCATTCAGAAAAGTAACGCCATTGGAAATCCACCTGCCACATCAAGAAGGGCTCCTAATTATCCCAAAGTGGAGACAGGGAGGGGACAGGGGTAGGTGAAGAAAAGGGGATTAAAAAAGAAAATCAACATTCAAAGAAAGGCACCTACCATGAAATAGACACATGGCGTCTGCCCTGCCCCCAGGAGGTAAAAAAGACTTCGGCCAGTCAGCAGGAGATTTCAAACCATTTCTCAGACACGAAGGCCACAGGAATCAGATGCCGATCAGAAGAGGAAGGTCTGCAGCAAGCAGAAAAACGGGTTTGTGCATGCTGGTGTGTAACCCGCCGTGGGCAAGCCGACCAGGCCTGCTCTGGACAGCCACTTCCTGAGAAGAGAACCCAGGAAGGACATGCCCCACTCGGGCCCACTGGCCTCGGGCAGGAAGGGACCCCCTCCCCGCGGCTGGGGAGAGGTCTTCATTTGCTGACACCCACAGCACACCAGGACTCTGATGTGGAGGCCAGAAGGCTGGTGGTGTTCCCCTCACCACCTACCCCCCGAGTTGTGTCATCTCCAGAATTTAGTTTTTGAATTTGCAGGACAAGCCCAGAGCCCAGGGTCTCCACCTCTGATGGCAGAGACGTGATGCATTTCGTTGCACGTGACAGAAAGGACAGGACCTGCCTCCTGAAATGTCTCCCCCATATTTCTTCACCGTTGAGACTAAGCTACCATTTCCCAAGGCCAGTGAGATCCCACAGAGCATCACCTTGGGCCAAAAAGCAAAAACCTGACACTTCCATGCCAGGGCATGAGAATGCCTGCTCCATGCTTGGACAGGGCACATCACACCACACGGCACAGAGTGGCAGAAAACCAAACAACGAGGACCAACCCACAACCCTCCCTCCCTCCCCCAAAAGGCCAAAGCCCTGGTGGGCCAGGGTCCATATCTGAACTGACACACATACGTTCAATGAAACGGTTTGAAAATCCTTTTGCCAATTCTTTGTCAACTCCGCATTCTGGAAGCCTGAGATGCCACCACCAAGCTCCTCAAATGTCTGAGTGTGAAATCAAAGAGATTCAGGACAATAGCCCTGAGCCCCTCTGTCCTCCACTGGAAGGGAAGGAGTGTCTGAGGACAGAGTGCTGCAGAGTCCACGAGGCGCCATGAGAGGAGGCGCAGAAGACCCCTGCTCGTTCCAGCTGCCAGCATAGGACACACTGGTTGCGGACTCGGCAGATGCCCCGCATGCCTCGATCACCGGGGTCCTGCTTTCCTGCCTCGAACAATCGGCAAACAGCATAGACGTGAGCACGCTGCCCACCCTTTCCCAAAGTGAGCCCCGTCGAGCTGCCTCACCCTTGGTCCCATACCAGGGGGAACCCTTTAGGAGACCCTGGGCAGGGTCCCTCAGCTGCTAGCAGTGAGCCCTTGAAGGCAGCCTCGTGGCCTACTCACTTCTTCCTATGATATTTAAGTTGTTGGAGGTTTTATTTTTTAATTTACAAAATGATGCATGAGCAAACACTCGCTTAAAAAAAATACCTTATTGATATTTTAATTGAATTCTGGACAAACCTTCAGAAGCTGGCTCAAGGGTTTATGAAACGTTCCCAGGGGTGGTTGTTGGGGTCTGTCTCCTTTGAGGGATTACACATGAGTAATGAAAAAGAGCATTTAATAAAAACATTTGGTCTGGGAGTCTGGTTGGAATTTGGTATTTTTGCTAGATTTGCTGCTGACATTTTATTGATGGGTGCTCAAAGATCCTGACTCTGGGAGGGACCAGTTGTAATTTGCTGATATTCTGGAGGCCAATTTGGACTCTGCAGGATTACGGCTGGCCGCACGGCCTCGGTGGTGTGTAGCCAGGGCTGGGGAAGGCGCGCTTCCATCCGCCGCCCAGGTTTAGGGTCTGGAAGGGAACGCTCGCTGCTGCATTCTTGGGGTGGCAAAACACCTGCTGATCTATACCCTGCCCCTCCTGTTTTGCCAAATCAGCTTCCTGCATCTTCTGGGCTCCTCAAAGCGATCTAAGGAATGACTTACACTGACCAGTAGCCCTAAGCTGGGCCGTGCCCGGCTCTGGGGTCTGGGCCACCAGGAGCTCCATGACTTCGGGGCCCGAGCCTGAGCTTACCGGTTTCCATTAAATGTGGACTTGTACTCCCCCGTCGGGTGCAGCGTCTCATCCGTGTACACGGGCGCCGATGCCCTGACACACTCGTGGGAACACTGGAGGGTCTCATTGTAGGCCGTGAATATGTCCAGGCTGCTGGGCACCCGGGCAGGGGTGAAGTCGGTCAGGTTCTGGCAGCTCTCTTCCTGCTGGTTGGTCTTCCTCTGGTGGCTGTTCCGACGAGTGTTCCTGCTTTGGGCACAGCTGGAAGAGAGAGAGGCTGGGGTGGGGGGCGGCCGAGGCCAAAACCCACCAGCGCAGCTCCAGCGTTTCAACGGTGGAACCCTCGCTTCCAGGCATTAGTTATACCGCATTTAATATCAAGTGGTAATTCCCAACCTCTCAGAAAGATCAGCCACAATCAAGCAATCTGCTCTTTTTAAAAATTTATATATAAAATAAAATTTGAATTTTAAATGCGGCCATTATCAAAGGAAGAACTATGAGGTAAGCCATCGAGCTGTGTCGTCGCAGAGCTGGTGCCTTGTTTGGCTGAAGAATGTCAGCCAGACAGTGCGCTGCTGACTCGGTTTCCCCATTAATGCCTCGTGGGATGAGAACTGTGGTGGTTGCTGGCTGCTAGAGGGGCCTTGAGAGTGCGGGAGCCTTTGGGCACAGGCTGGGGTAGTCCGTGCCTTCACTTCAGAATGGACATGCCACTGTCTTTGGGGACAATTGATAAGGTGGGAACCCCTGTCCACATGCACAAGCTGGAAATGATATGGGATCGTCCTCTGCCCCCATAGGGTCTACTAAGGGAACTGTCCTGCCTTCCAATGGACACCTGCCTTATTTTCCTGTTCCTCTGGACCAGAGAGGCTTCCAGAGGCCACTTAGGATGAATGTGGGAATCCCACTCTCGTCAGTCGAGGGATTTGACCACAGGGGTCTTCAGGGACATCCCTGGATGCCACTTATAAGACAAGGTCACAAGAAGGTCTGGAGGGGTGGCAAGGAGGAAACTCCCCTCAGCTTGGGGAGCCACGCAATCTTCCCTCGGTCAGGATACCATCTCCCCTTCCCCCGATGCTCAGAGCTGCTGTGGAAACAGGGGTGCAGGGGGCAGGGGCTCACGGGCCTGTTTCCTCACAAATCTTGGTATTCCCAGTGAGACGGATCCTGACTCCTGGGGTAGAAACCCCACCCCAAAAATGAAAGTGAAGGGGTGAATGCAGAAGCCAGAGGCCAGCTGCACCCCAAAAGTCTTTCTGCAGGGGAAGGCCAGGTTCCTGGAACCCACTCACCCACCCCCAGGCTGTTCTCCCTGAAGGGCTCTTTGAAGGTTTGCTGCAAACCCCAAAGTGTTAGAAAATGAAGGAGAAGGCCTGGCTGCCTGTCACCCATGGGCCACAAAGTCTGCCATCTCCTTGGGAGAGATGAAGCTGCTCATCAAGATGGGATTTGTGTCGCCGGACACACACTTGGTCTAGGAGTCCTGGAGCCCCTCCTCTGGCCAGCACCTGCCTAAGAAGCTCTGCTATGAACTTCTCTGTGGTCCTTGCCACCTGTCCCCAGAAAACACCAGGGACCCAGTTTGCTGGCCATCAGGAGGCAGCTTCAAAGTCTCGCTGGGTGGGCAGGAGGTTTGTTCTGGGGCTGTGCCACCACCTGTCACTAGGTCCCACCTGCTCTGATCCCAGAGCTTGGCTTTGTCTCCCATGTCTACATGTTTCCCTGTTATTCAGAAGCTCAGGTGCTGATTCTGCCCATCAGCCCTGCCTGTGTCCATATTACTATCTGCAGGCAGCGTGGGGATCACTTGGGTCTATTACTCCACAAGGGAATTTCGGCTTTGATGCTAAAAGGAGACACAGTTGCTACAGAAGCGGCTGCAGGCAGGTGGAGGCAGGGTCACCCAGCAGCTCCTGACTTTCTCAGGGGTGTACCAGGTATGTACACCCAGTAAGGCTGTCCTAAAGTAGGCCAATTTCCAGGCAAAGCCAGGCAGCCTGGAGCAAAGCGGTAACCTAGTTCAGAGACAGAGTGGCGGAGAGAGGAAGGAGGGTTGCAGAAGAGGCTGGCCGCGCAACCGGCCACCTGAGACCGCGAGGGGCTGGTGCACGATCCTACCAGGCTGCTGGCAGGGAGGCCGCTGTCCCTGCTTTTCCAGGGAAGGGCCAGAGGAAATAAGCAATGGGGACCGTGCTCTGGGTGGGCAGCATCCAAGGGTACACTTGGATCCAGAGAAAGAATTCGGAGACAGGAAGAGCATGCAGCCTGAGAAACGATGGAATGAAGGCTGGGCTTGCTGGCTTTCTGTGGAGAAAGCCAGGGGGAGGGGGCCATGCCCCAAGGGCAGTGTCGGAGAGCTGCAGCCCTGGGGCGGAAGGCTAGCAGAGTGCAGGGCAGGAGAAGCCTCGCAGGGCTTTCTCTGGCCCAAACCGATCAGACGGTTCCCATTCCCATGGCTGTGATTCATCCAGGGCTACGCACCTCCCTGGGGACCCTACAGCCCCCCATCACCAGGCCAGGAGGGCCTGAAGAGCCTTACCAATTTTTTAAGACAAGAGTTGTGATCAGAGCAGCTATGACCATGATGAGGGAGACGGTGATGGTGATGATCTGATGCACAGCCAAACCTGGAAAGGAGGAAACGGGAGAGGGCAGGTGTGAAACCAGGCCCAGGCATGAAACAGAGCTCCGTCCTCCCAACCTGGGTGCCCTCGAGGGGACCCCGTGGGATACGACAGGCCCCCAGGCCCTCCTTCCCACTGCAGCCAGCTGCTGGTAGGTGCTGCGGGCACCAGGGTCAAGCCAGGGTGGCTCCTCCAGCTCTGGACTCGTTCCTTCCCACTAAACTGTGTACCTGAGCTGTGACCCGGCCCATGGGTGGTGGTGTCCTTTCTTGAACCTGCCAAGCCCTTCACCTGCTGCCTTTACCAGGCTGAGACATCCCTCGAGGACCTGTCACCCACTCCTTCCTCCTCTTGCACCCTGGGTGAGCTCTGATCCTGGATTCCAGAGGTGTGAGCACCAGGGCAGCTGGCCTGTGAGTGGGAGCAGGTTTGGCCTGACCCAGAAGAAACCAGGATGACCTGGGACTTACTGGGAGGAGGTGGGGAAGAGGGGCATGTGGTCCAACATCCTTGCAGACCCGGGGCCATGAGTATCATTGGGTGGCATATGCCTCTTTCCAGAGTCCTCTCCAATAAGTTCACGGCATGATGAGTTTCCAGGAATAAAAGATCCAGGCCAGCAGAGGATGCTTCCCAAAGGGGGATCCACAGTCTGGCCCCACTGCCCTGCCCCTATTCCCTGGCAGGGAAGGGAAAGGGGAGGGACAGTGGCATCAGCAGGACAGGGACAGAAGGACTGGCCACATCTGCAGCAGGGCAGCCAGAGCCCTGACCAAGAGCTGTGGGGTAACCATGCATGTGCATGGCAGAGGACAGGAATTCTCTCCCACACCTTCTCCCTGCCTCCGCCCCTCCTGCAACATCTGCCCCCGACCACCGGCCCAGGCAGGGGAGGGGAGAAGGCAAGCTTGTTACAGCCCCCTCCCCCGGCTCTACCCCAGGCCACATTGCTTCCTGACCACACATCTGTCATGTCCTTCCCAGGACCTGGACACTAGGAGCCTCCCCTGGCTGATTCCACTGGCCAGTCAGGGCCAGCTGGAAGGTCCACAGCCCTGGCTCTGTCCTCTGGCTGTTAGCAGGAGCCACACCTGGGGAGCTGGAAGTTAAAGGCAGTGAGGTAGGTTTGTGGAGCCTGCGGAGCCTGCAGGGGTAGTACCATGCCCTGTCGAAATGCTGACGGCCCATCCTGCCTCCACCCCAATCTTAATGCCCACCTTGTGGAGGCACACCCCTCATAGCTGGCCAAACTGGTGGGCTGCTGGGTGACAGCACCATGCATGTATGCTCCAGGATGGCAGATTTCAGACAGTCAGGATTTTTCTGGTGGCCTCCCAAGGATACAGTCTCACAAACAGGTGTTAACCTCTCTACCAAACAGGGTCTTCATGCGGGAAATTATCAATAACTGATTAAAGGTGTCCACGACCAGAAGATGAGCTTCATCTCTCTATCTCCCCTCCTTTCTGGGCTACTGCTGTTTGTCATGAAGGGTTCCCATCCTGAACCCACAGGGTGAGCACCACTAGAAAGACTGTGGAGGAAATATCCGAGTGGCATGGGCCTCCCTTTGTTCATTTGTTACCCATTGACTCAACCACTGCTGGTTTTGCTCCTATCGTGTGCCACACTGCACCAGTGGTGACCAACTAAACCAAGTGCCCACCCTCAGGAAACAGCTGCTCTGGTGCCATTTTTTTAAAGATGCAGCATTTACTACTATTTCTGGCCAATGGCCTTCCCATACACCTGTGCCAAATTTGTGGCATCTGCTGAAAACTTCTGGACGAGTCTCCCTCTCCTCCAGGATGACAAATCAGTTTGCCAGTGGGATTGAAAGCTAAGTTATGCCACAAAGACCACCCTCAGTCTCACCAACAATGGAACGTCCATCAGCCCCAGTAATCCCTTCCTATTATTCACCAGGTTCTCTGAGACCTAACAGACCTGGAGAGAGAAAGGGTAAAAAAAACGTCCAGCTTAATAGACAATCCTGGAGGGGTGGCTGCCTGCTCGGTCTCCTGTTGCCTTCTAACTGTACAATTCCTCTGGCCCAGTCAAGATACAGCCATGCTGTCATGAAAAATATATACTTATACTGTTTCTGTACTTCATATGATGAGAACGAGGCTGCTGCTGATGGTAGTGTTAGTGATGATGATGGTAAGGAAGAGGAGGATGGTGAAGGTGACTATGATGAGGATGCTGATGATGATGGTGATGATGGTGATGATGGGGTGATGATGGTGATGATGATGGTGATGATGATGATGGTGATGGTGGTGATGATGATGATGGTGATGATGGTGATGGTGATGGTGGTGATGGTGGTGATGATGGTGATGGTGATGGTGATGGTGATGGAGATGATGATGGTGGTGATGATGTGATGATGATGATGATGGTGATGATGATGGTGATGGTGATGATGAGGATGATGATGACGATGGTGGTGATGATGATGATGATGATGGTGATGATGATGGTGATGGTGATGATGAGGATGATGATGACGATGGTGGTGATGATGATGATGATGATGGTGATGATGATGGTGATGGTGATGATGAGGATGATGATGACGATGGTGGTGATGATGATGATGATGATGGTGATGATGATGGTGATGGTGATGATGAGGATGATGATGACGATGGTGGTGATGATGATGATGATGATGGTGATGATGATGGTGATGGTGATGATGAGGATGATGATGACGATGGTGGTGATGATGATGATGATGATGGTGATGATGATGGTGATGGTGATGATGAGGATGATGATGACGATGGTGGTGATGATGATGATGATGATGGTGATGATGATGGTGATGGTGATGATGAGGATGATGATGACGATGGTGGTGATGATGATGATGATGATGGTGATGATGATGGTGATGGTGATGATGAGGATGATGATGACGATGGTGGTGATGATGATGATGATGATGGTGATGATGATGGTGATGGTGATGATGAGGATGATGATGACGATGGTGGTGATGATGATGATGATGATGGTGATGGTGGTGATGGTGGTGATGGTGGTGATGATGGTGATGGTGATGGTGATGGTGATGATGGTGATGGTGATGATGTGATGATGATGATGATGGTGATGATGATGGTGATGGTGATGATGAGGATGATGATGACGATGGTGGTGATGATGATGATGATGATGGTTGATGGTGGTGATGATGATGATGATGGTGATGGTGATGATGAGGATGATGTGATGATGATGATGATGGTGATGATAATGACGGTAATGATGGTGATGATGATGATAATGATGGTGATGATGATGATTATGATGGTGATGATGATGATGATGATTATCATGGTGATGGTGATGATGATGATGGTGATGATGATGATGATGGTGATGATGATGGTGATGGTGATGGTGATGATGATGATGATGATGATGGTGATGGTGATGATGGTGATGGTGGTGGTGATGGTGATGATGATGGTGGTGGTGATGGTGATGATGATGGTTGATGATGGTGATGATGATGATGATGGTGATGGTGATGATGAGGATGATGTGATGATGATGATGGTGATGATAATGATGGTGATGATGATGATTATGATGGTGATGATGATGGTGATGGTGATGATGATGGTGATGGTGGTGATGATGGTGGTGATGATGATGGTGATGATGGTGATGGTGATGATGATGGTGATTGTGATGGTGATGGTGATGATGAGGATGATGTGATGATGATGACGATGGTGGTGATAATAATGATGGTGGTGTTG
>NW_007751664.1:4906-9207 GCF_000696425.1 Galeopterus variegatus | reverse complement strand
CCTCCATAATCACATGAGCCACCCCCTCATAATAAATCTCTTTCTGTATCTATATCTATCTATCTACCTATCTGTCTGTCTGTCTGTCTGTCTGTTTATCTATCTATCCTTTTGGTTCTGTGTCTCTGGAGGACCCTGACTAATACAACTACATTGTGTTGGAGACCGTATAATATTTTTTAAGTGTCAAATGTCCCCCAAACATAACTCCTTAGAGGAAGTACCCAATGTCACATTGTCAGCCTCCAGGCTGCTGTGGCCCTGTCTGCAAGTACTCAGAACTAGTATAAAGAAATTCCACTGCACCTAGAACTCATTGGTTCTACAACATGCTGCTGGACTAGGAAGTGCTCTGCCTAGGAGTCAAAATACCTGTGTGTAAGGCCCACCTCCACCACACACTCACTGCGAATTGAAGCCTTCCAGACCCTCTATCCTCTATTGAATGCATTTATTAGCTGGGAATAGTAACCCCTTCCCTACTGCCCCTAGGGATATCATTAAGCTGGATGGAATCACGGCTATAAACAGCTTCTGTGAGATTTCAAAGAACATATGAGAGTAGGGCCACTGGGATGCCCACGGCCACCCTGGAGTGGTGATTAGTGAGGCCTTAACAAACAGGAAACCTACCTTCAGAAGGCTCTGGAGGTTTTCCTTCTTTGTTGTTCCCTAGGCCAGGGCTGTTCTAGGTCTGTGCTGTCCAGTACAACAGCCACCAGCCTCATGTAGCTACTGGGCACTTGTGATGTGGCGAGTGTTACTGAAGAAATGATTTTACGATTTATTTAATCTTAATTCATTTAAATTCAATAGCTACATATGGCTAGTGATTGGGTATTGGCCCAAGAAGCTCTCAACTGTTAGCTCCAAAAAGGCAGCATCTCCGTCTGCCTTCTTACCCTCAATCCCGGGTGCTTAGCACAAGGCCAGGCACCTGGTCATTGCTCAATAAATAATGCAGTGAGTAAGTGAATGTCCAACTGACCACAAGTCTGGTGGCCATGGTTTCCATACACATGAGCAGTTGATGATTCTGCTCTTATCAGTACTGCCCAGGGCATAAGGAGAACTTATGAGGATGAGACACTGAAGGAAAAGGGACAGGGACGATGTTCCATCTACCTCACTGGATCCCGAGTGCAGTGGAGGTGAGAGGTGAGGATCAGGGAGATGCAGTGGCTGCTGGGCAGGGCCCCACGGGCATGGGCCATTGCAAGGTCACAGTTAGAACTTGGCAAGTCAGTTCTGGGGAGCAACTTTGTAAAGGACAATGTCAGGCCTCTGCCTGGTCCCACTGGATTCATTTGGGGGGGCACCTCTAACCCTGCTTTAATTTGCTTTTGCTTCAACAGCCAACACCCGCAGCTCTGCTTCTCAGGGCAGTTCTCAGATTGCTGGGCTTCTCTGCCCTGCACAGTGCAGAGAGCTAGACATGCCCAAGAACCCCCCAGGCATCCTTTAACTGTTGAATGAAGGCTGCAAAAGGATGAAGGCCCAGCTCCCTTGCTTCGTGTTGAGACAGCTCTGAGATGTAACTTACACTCCCACATCACCTGCAGGGTCGGGCTGAAGCTGCAGGGGGTGGGGCTTTGCTGGAGCACACCCAGCTTGGCTTCTTCCCTGACCTCCTGCCAGGGGCCCCTGTTTCTGCTCTCCCCAGAAGCACTTCCGTGATAAATCACTTGTATACCAATCCTCCTTCAAACATCTCCAAATATCTCTGAAGATCTGCTCTGAGGAACTCAACCTAAGACAGACACTTTGCTAATCAAACTCAAAAGAGGCTGGATAGTTAATTTAATAATCAATTTGTTAACTGACTTTACAACTATTGTCTGTCAAGGAGTAGCATTCGCCACTGAGAGGCACTCTTGGGGAACTGAGTTGAGGTCCAAATGTCACTGAATGAACCAGGTGACAGAGCACACAGTGTGGCAGGATTTTCAGTGATATTCCACAAACTCCAGGTAGCCGGGCAGCTTACCAGTCTTCATGAGAAAACGATTATCCTGGAGAGCAGGACTGGACCCCAGCTTCTTTACCCCTAGACAGGACACACAGGTCATTCTCCCAGAAGACACCACCCTTTGATTGGGGTAATGACAGAAACTCAGGCTGGGACAACATACGTGGGTGGTAACATGGTCAGTTTTCTTTCAGTCTCTGCCTTCCAGACACATTTTCTTGAGGCCATATCCTTGTCACTGTATTAGTCAGGATTCTCCAGAAAAACAGAACCCATAGTTTGGATGTGTATATGGAGACCACGAGAGAGAGATTTTAAGGAACTGGCTTGCACAACTGTGGGGCTGGCAACTCTGAAATCTGCAGGGCAGGCTGGCAGGCTGGGGACCCTGCGAGGAGCTGATGCAGCAGCTCGGGTTAGAGGCCACCTGGAGGAGCTTTCCTTCCTCCTCAGGGAAGCTCGGTCTTTTCTCTGAAGACCTCCACTCACTGGATGAGACCCACCCACATTATGGACAGTCTTCTGCTTTACTCAAAGTCTACTGATGTAAATGTCAATTGGATTAAAAAAAAAAAAAACCTTCGTGGCAACATTTAGATTGGCATTTGACCAGAAACTAGGTACCACGACCTAGACAAGTTGACACATAAAATTAACAGTCACGGCCATCTTGAACAAACTGTTTTCTATATTTAAAATTAGGATGCACTTTTTCCTCCCTTATGGAAACTTGCGAAACTTGCTAGTGTCCCCGGCAACACGTCATCACTCTGAGTGATACTGGACTTTTTGATTTCGGTTTTCTGACCTGATGCCCAACGCTTCCTGACTGTGCCTTCTTTGGGGCATGTGCTAGCCACACACACCAAATGGAACAGGAGACAGATGAGCAGAGAAGCTAAGAGCCTGGCCTCCAGAGTCAGACATGATTGCAGCGGGCCACTTAGCGTCTCCAAGCCTGTTCCCAAGCAATGAAACAGGGGAAGCCCAGCATCCTAAGGATGCTGTGAGGAGTCAATGGAATCATTCATACAACTGCTATTTACTGGAGAGCTACTCCGAGCCAAGCACTGTGGGAGGCCCTGGCACAGGATGGTGAGGAAAGAACAGATGCCTGTGTCAGGTCCTGCAGCTGAGAGGAGAGCTTATATGTGAGACACTTGGCACAATCCCAGACCAAGGTTCACGGTGGCTGCTATTGTTTTCTGCTGAGAGTCATTGATTGCCAACAAAGGCCTTCTTTGAACAGTCAGAAAACCCCTGTACATCTGCTAAGGTGAGCAAAGGAGAAAAAGAGGTCTGTCAGAGTACACAGTCCACAGTCAGGGTGCACAGTCCACGGCCACTGCAGGTCAGGGTGCACACTTCACTGTCATGGTGCACACTCCACAATCACTCAGACTCCATCATGGCCCCCTGTGGCTCATGGCAAAACAAAGGTACTGTCCACACAGACAGGCAACGTTTAACTGATGAAAAGGGGAAAGCAGCAAGTCGTTCTTGGGGAGAAGCAACCTGTAATTAGCATCTGTGGTGTTGTTTCTCTTATATAATTGGGATCTGAGGCATCAAAACCAGGACACAGGATCTGAGTGTTCTTTGGGAAAAATGCGCAAGCGATGTATGAAATTGGTATTACCCTAGGAAACCATGATTTGCAGCCACCAAAGAAACAGGCTACACTTTAAGCTCATCTTGAGAAACCTGGTCTGCCAAATTCTTTTGCAGTTTCACTTCCCAAACATGAAGTTTCCACATTCTATGTCTCCCCTGTATTGTGCACCCCCACAATACCATCAAAGATGTCCATGTCCCAATCTCCAGAACCTGTAAATATGTGACGTCACACAGCAATGAGGAATTAAGGGTGCAGATGGAATTAATGTTGCTGGTTGACAACATTATATGGGTTTATCTGGGTGTGTCTAATGTAATTACAACAGTCCTTAAATAGTGAGGCAGACGTGTTGGAACCAGAAAGATGGCATTGCAAGAAAGACTTAACTGGCCACTGTTGGCTGTAAAGATGGAAGGGGCCATGGGCCAAGAAGCAAGGACAGACTCTGGAGCAGGACAAGGCAGGAGGTGGGTTCTTTCCTGGCCCCTTCAGAAGCAATCACTAGTACATGCTCTTGTGTATGCTGCTGTGCAGGTACATGTACACACACATGAAATGTGTAAGTAAAGCCGACTTTCCAATAGACCGATAGAAATTAGAAGATAATGGATGATATCTTTAAAATCCTAGAAGAAAGTAATGACCAGCCTAGAATCCTACACCCAGAGAAAGTAAGTAAAGGCAAGCTTTTGCTATTTTCTCGCTAGGTAACCC
>NW_007751664.1:0-2814 GCF_000696425.1 Galeopterus variegatus | reverse complement strand
TGAAATGTGTAAGTAAAGCCGACTTTCCAATAGACCGATAGAAATTAGAAGATAATGGATGACATCTTTAAAATCCTAGAAGAAAGTAATGACCAGCCTAGAATCCTACACCCAGAGAAAGTAAGTAAAGGCAAAATAAAGGCAAGCTTTTGCTATTTTCTCGCTAGGTAACCTTGAAAATCTCCAGCAATCTAGTTTTCTTATTTGTAAAGTACAGATGGCAATATCTACTTCATTGGACTATTGTAGATATTTAATGAAGAATTATATGAATATTAAACAGTGCTTGGTATAAGTAAATGTTTAAACATGCTATTATTGTATTAGTTAACATTTTCCCAATTGATAAATTAAAAGCAAAGTAAGAATGTTTTTAGACAAACAAAAACTGGGAGAATTTGCCACAAGCATAACAGTTCAACAAAAAATATTAAAGAGGCTTACCAGGAATGAGGAAAATCATCCCAAAGGCAGCACAGCAATGTCGGAAGGAACAAGGCACACTAGAATCAGTATGAGGACATACCGTTTAAAACAATAACAACAGTGACGTCTGTATTAGTCTTCTCTGGCTGCCATAACTAAGTACCACAGACGGGGGCGTCTTGAACAACAGAAATCTATTGTCTCACAGTTCTAGAGGCTGGAAGTCCAAGGTTGAGGTGTGGGCAGGGCTGGTTTCTCCTGAGTCTTCTCTCCTGGCTTTCAGATGCTGTCTTCTCCCTGTGTCCTCACATGGTCTTTCCTCCGGGAGTATCTGTGTCCTCACCTCCTCTTCTTATGAGGAGACCATACATATTGAAGTAGGACTCACTTTAATAATCTCTTTTAATCTTCATGAACTCTTCAAAGGCCATATCTCCAAATATAGTCACATTCTGAGGTACTGTGGGTTAGAACTTCCTCATATGGATTACAGGGGGAGGGGAACACAATTCAGTCTACAGCAATGTCTTTAGGGGGCTAAAATATATGCAAAATTAAGATATATGAACAAAATAGTATAAAAGGTGGAAAAGGAGTAAATAGAGTTAAACTGTTATAAAGTTCTAGAGTTCTGCAGGAAGTAGTAGAATTGCAATTTGTGAAACACCCCTAACAGGGTAAGGATGGGTGGGCATAATCCAATTAGTTGATTGGAGGAAGGGAAATTCTCTCTCTCCCTTCTTGAGGTGGGTCAGCCATCTTCTCTTGCTCTCTCTCTACCACTAGAGCTTTGGGATGTTGGGACTTCGGACTCCAGGACTTACTTACACCAGGGGGCCTCAGTGCCCCCACCCACCCCCCACAACCACCACCCCTTATCCCTGGTTCTCAGGCCTTCAAACTTGGATTGAAATTCACCTCCAGCTTTCCAGGTCGTCCAGTTCATGGATGGCATATCGCAGGACTTCTCCATGATCACAAAGGCAGAAACTCTCCAGATGTCTTCCAGTAGTGTCCAAGTTTCTATCCAAGAAACACCAATAGTCTAGCTGGGATGACCTCCGATGCTCTGAAGCCATTTACTGAAGGAGATATGTTAAGTTTTCATAACATCTGCTATAGAGTAAAAGCGAAGAGTAGTTTTCCACTTGGTTGAGAAACAGTTGAGAAAGAAATACCATCACATATCAAGTACATGCATGGACTTTTACTGCCCTATAACAAACTTCACACATTTTGCCTATTATCAGTAAAGCTGCTGTGAATATCTGACTACAGGTCTTTGTACAGATATACGGACAGATGCTTTCATTTCTTTTCGCTAAACTAGGAGTGAAATGATTGGATCACCTATTAGGAATATGGTTAAATTTCAAAGGAACTGCCAAACTGTTTTTTAAAATGGTTGTAGCAGGTACACCAACATTTGTTTGAGAAACTGAACAGTGAATGTGTCATTTAGTTTTTCCTGGGTGAGTCTTGTGGTTTGCTGGAAAGAGGCCTGGCTGTATGACTTACTGCTTCTTGGTTGTGGGAATGTCATTGTAATCTCTGAGCCTCAGATTTTTAGTCTGTGGAATAGAAGACATGCTGTTGTTTTTTCTGAGCCAGATACGTTTTAGGCACTTGTGCACTTCATGTCCTCTGTGTTCCGGAAGGAAGAAGGTCGAAATGACAATAAACTTTGACAGTATAGTACTTTGCTTTTCAAATAAACTTGTTTTGAATGAGTGGCCACTAAAAAAATTAATAATAATAAGGTAAGGATGCGTGGTGTAATCTCTAGGCCAATGACAAAGAGAATGACAGAAAAGGAAATACAAATAATAACAAAAATTATTAATCCAAAAGAAGTCAAGAAAAGGGAAGAAAAAGAAAATTTAAAAAGCATGGCAAATAATACACCAAATATTGGGCATGTCATTTGGTTCCATCTGTGTACAGAAAACCTGCCCAAATCAACTTGTCTAACTATGAACTTGACCTCTCCACCCAACGTGGCAAAAGTTTTCTGTACAAGGCATTTCAAACGGTATGTTCTGTCACTAACAGAAATGAAATGTGGAGAAGACAATTCACTTATCGTCCTGCGGTGACAGAGCTCTATGCCTGGTTTCTTTATCACACTGGGCAATGCCACTATATCAGCAGCCATCTACACAGGAAATCTTGGAGTAATTGTCAACTCATCACTGTTCTTTGTTCTATAGATCATTTTCGTCAACTCACGTTGTAATTGTTTATACTTTCCACATATGGCCCTTCTTCATTATACTTTCACTTTATCTCTTTCTTGTGTGTATCGTATTAAAATCCTCTCACCAGAAAAAAAAAAAAGCATGGCAAATAGAAAACGAATAGTAAGTGATATATTTAAATTAAAATATA
>NW_007751663.1:8670-9209 GCF_000696425.1 Galeopterus variegatus | reverse complement strand
ATTACAAGACAGATAAATAGGTTTTGTTAAAGGTGATGAGACTTCATACAATCCAGTATGACCTCATTTAAACAATTACATCTACGACGACTCTGTTTCCAAATAAGGCACATTCTGAGGTTTCAAGTAGACATGAATTTGGGGGCAACAGTACTCAATCCAGTACAGGACTCCTTTCTATTGTCTGTGTCCAAAGAGAGGAGTCCAACCCACTTTTCTCATGACAAACCTTCAAATATTTGAAAAGAGCTCTACCAGTCACAGATCTCCTCTCCCTACCCCACCCACAGGCCCAAGACTGCCCTTGCCCTGGCTACCCATGCCCATTTCAATCAGGCCATACTCGTACAGCTTTCAGCAGTTTTCATTCCCAGGAGGGTCCCATTACTGTTCAAACAGCCCTGCTCTGGACACCCTTCTGTTTGCCAGTGTCTTCCACATGAAAGAGTGTCCATAACAGAAAATTATTTTCTGGGTATGGATAGAACAATATAGTATACAATGAACCCTAAGAGTTGTCACTAACCACTAGAATTTTG
>NW_007751663.1:6881-7322 GCF_000696425.1 Galeopterus variegatus | reverse complement strand
CATTTCCACAGAAAATGCACATATGCATGGGCACACATATATATGTAAGTTTCAGAATAAACAAGGGACTAAATTACCCTGGAGTCCAGATATGGCTTCCCTCCACTCTTTAATTAAGAAGTGATTTTGAGCCTGAGCATGAAATGAATGCAGCAAATGATATTGCCTATTGATTCACAAGTGGCTGTTCCACTTTAGAACTGAGGCCATTAAGCCAGTCCAGGAACCTCAGCACATCACGTGCACATAGTTGGAATGGGATCAGACCCCCTTCTCAGTAGTAGCAACAGATCTTGGAAATAAATGAGGTTGGTCTTTATTGCCCATTTTCTCATTTCTGCCTTTTCCTCCTTTCAATATCCCCATCTCAGATGAAACCCACTCATCTCTCTTTGATGGGATAAAATTGACCCATTAAAGTAATCCTTACTAATATGTTAG
>NW_007751663.1:0-5202 GCF_000696425.1 Galeopterus variegatus | reverse complement strand
TCATTTCATGTTGATGCATAAATGTGATCTATACCTATGTATGCATGCAGACTATTTTCATTTCTTTTTCATTTTTACATGGCTCTTGCCCTGTAAATTGAGTTATGTCCCCCTAAAACTCCCTGAAACTTGAATTGTGTCCCCCAAGTTTTATGTATTAGAAACTTAGCCCCCACTGTGACTGTTAAGAGGGTGGGAAATCCTGCTATGGTAATTGAAAGATGGAGCCTTCAAGAGATTGGAATGTAGGACCGTGCAGTAGTGAATGGATTAAAAATGATGGTCAAGGGTGTGATTCTGAGGGCTTTAAAAGAAGAGGAGAGTTTGTCTCTCACTCTCTCTGCTCTCTCTGCTTCCACCATCTTGCAATGTGAAACCCTGGGGTCACTGTTGCCACCACCAGATGGACTCTGGACTTCCCAGCCTCAGAAACTGTAAGCAACAAATTTTGTTTTTCCTTATAAATTACCCAGTTTCAGGTATTTTGTTATAAACAACAAAAACATACTAATACATGCCTCCTTTCTCTGACCTGGTATATTGTGTCCACCAGGCCCCTAGTAATCTATATTGCAACAAGTCTCTAGTCTCCTTTATAATCACGCATACAAACACACAAATATATATACTCAAATATATGTGGGAAGCATTACTTTTTATATTTATAAAATATAAATATAGGTAGATAGATAAGTGGAGATATGAGAAAACCTCCAATACTTAATCCTGGCTTGCCAGTAGCCAAATCTGATAGCGTCAGTTTTTCTGCAATGTTAAACATGCAGGACCAGACAAGGTCAAAGAACATTTTCTGGGAACAATAGCCATTCTTTTCTTTTTTCTTTTTGTTTTTTATGATATTTAGTGGGGGGGGGGGGTGACCTTGCTAGATCCACTTCAATCAATCCTTATTTGATTTGGACATCTCTAAACGTCCAGCAGGGCATTGAGTTGCACAGATAGTTTACCTTATGACCAATTTCAAAGTGTCATTTACAGTTCACAGGAAACAAAATAGAAAGAGGAGGGAGGGCAAGAGCAGTAGAGAAAGGGATAGAAGAAGTGGAAGGAAAGAGAAAGTATTAGGTCTCTGAGCTATAGGGGGGAAAGTAGCTTAATTATGGCAGAAAAGACACACAGGATACCTTGCACAGAGCTGCTGTGGAAGCACATTCCAGGAAAATCTTAAGAGATTACTTTAATAATAAACCATGCATTCTTCAGCAAGCCATCCCGGGATTAACTACCCCTTTCCTAGGCTAAGAGCACGGTCGTCCATTTTACTTTTTTTTTTTCCTTCTCCCTCACAGGCAGGTTTTGTGCAAGAGACAACTGTCAGGCGAGGACCATAGTTTTTCGAACATTGCATTGAATTTTCTTCACCTTAATTTCCTAAACATGAATTTTGGGGTGATAAAAAAAGACCATGGTTTAGTCAGGGTGAATGTCTGGGTGGGCTTTGGTGTGATTCTCCAGATGGGAGGATGTTCATTTTAGATCTACTGGAAAGCGAGTAACACATGTGACAGGAGACAGTGTTTCACCAGGGATAAGAAGAGTTAAACTTACTTTTATTCCTTTTTTGTTTCTTTATTTCCTTAATGTGAACAGGACATTGAATTACTGCCAGAAGCAATATCAGTGGTCGAGAGATATGAAAATATACCTCAAACCAAAATTCTCTACTGTCGGCTCTTAAGATTTCTGTGGAAAACAAGAGATGTCAATTTCTAGCTGTATGTGTGAGCCCACAGCTCATAAATGAACTGTGTTTACCAAAGTCTTCTCTTGAAACTACAGCTCATAGCAGATGAAAATCATTTTCTTCCTCTGACTTCTTAGACAAATCCCTTCCATTTGGTGGGGTAGAGCAAACAAAACTTAACATTTCTTAGTAAGTCTTTCAATTTAAAAACTAGGTTTGGATGGGCACTTCTGAGATGAGAAATATGACATGCTGAGGTTAAAAGAGAGACCATTTCTTTTAAATTGTCAAAACCTATATTTGCTTGAAATCAGCTGCCCTTTTTTCCAGCTACTTAGTCTTTGGAAATGAAACCATCCCTCTGGACTTCCAGATTTTAGAAATAAAGCACTATGTCCTAAGATGCACCAGAATTAAAGTTCTCTGCATAAATGTTATAAATACCATCCTAGGACTAAAATTTTTATATTTTTTTTTTTTTTTTTTTTTTTTTTTTTTTTTTTGATAAGAGCAAATTACCTCAGAGGAATATTGAAAGCTGTCAGCAGCACCCTCCCCACCTCCACACCCCAGGTAGAAATAGGTAGAAACAGAGGCTACCTAGGAAATAGGTAGAAATAAAGGCTAGGAGAGGCAGCTTCTTGGCCAGCTGCACTGCTCTGCACCCCTCAGTCTGCCCTGCACACTGGCGGTCACTGGCGGTTCCAAGCCTGACCTACTTGAGAGCAGGGACTGCCACTCACATGGTGCTACCCCAAATTACACAGTGGCTTTGCAGTCAGAGATAGGCATGGACCACAAAATACATCCTTGGTGTCCCATGAGCCCGATTTGAACCCTCAGTTTCCAGAGGTAAAATGCAAATCCATTGTATTGCTCTCTTAATAAAATCAACAACCCCTGCCCATCCAAGTCACATTTTGACATTTTCACATCCCATACCCACTACCTCCGACTTACAGAAAGGGGGACAAGTCTTTCTTACGAGGGTAATTTCATAATTCTTAAAAAGCAACAGAGCTTCTGTGGATGTTTTACGATTGCTCCTGACTTTATAGAGAAAATGAATTCCCAGCTTGTTACGTTTACTAAGATATGATGTGGAGTGTCTTCTACTGCTGAGCACTGTATGGAGATATTTAAAAATATTTTATTTCTCCCATCTGATGCTTTTCATAGAGGTATAGGAAACACTATGGAAATTAACACATATGAAGTCATGTTATATGTTTATATTCGCATGCACATATACTGTTAAGGAAGCCAATATATAATCTTTGTTTATGTCACAAACATAACTTATTTAGATAGGTTATATAGACGTGAATATATTCTATTTATATCGATTTCATAGAGTATCGTCTTTATATCTGTCTACACAGGATTATATTTCACATAATAATATAGTATGTTTTATATACACACACATAGATGGCTCATCAATTTAAGGGTAAGCACGTTTGCAATGAAAGAGGCACTGATGTCTTTAACGGGGGCAATCGTTCGCATGTTCAAAGTTAGAAACAGTAGATCTGCGCTAGGACGCATTGCCCCTCGCCAGGGGAGTCAGGAGTAAAGGCAGCCCTTTGTTCCAAGGGCCCCAGCGGGTGGGGATGGCTTCGTGTGCCACATCACTAGAAGTGGCAGTCCAGGGAAAGGATTTGTGAAATGAAGTTCGGCGGATCCCACCCCTTTCCTCCAGAGTCTCCCTTTCCTGTCCTTATTTGCACCCTCCCCGCGTCCCCCGTCCCCCGGCTGCGTCGGTCTGGGGCTTGTGCCTTGGCCCAGACTCTTCCGTCCCGCCGGTGGCTTCGGGCCCCTGCGATCGCCCCCAGCTGGCGGGGCGCGCTAAGCCCGCGGGAGCCGGTCGTGCGCGTGGCTGCGGCGCGAGTTAATAAACAGTTAAGTTTGGAAGATTCAGCAGACACGTTGAGGGGGAGTTACCCAGCCCAGGCAGCAAAAACATCCCGGCACATTCCTGGGGAGTCCTCAGCTGCCAGCATCTGATTAGAACCATATCTCTGGCCGGGAGTGGCCGCGCGGCTCCGAGGCTCCCGGGCCGGCGGCTATTTAAGCGGGGCCCGCCGTGTGGGCTGCGCTGCAGCCTGGAGGCTCCGGGCGCGGGGAGTCATGCTCGCTTCGCAGAGGCGCTAGCTAGCCTGTGAGTAGCTGCGAAATCCTTCTTCCTTCTGGCTCCATTTTTGCCACCTCCTTCTCTCCTTCGCTCTCCCCCACCCCCCTTTGGGTACAGACAGACCCTGGACTGTGGGGAATCTTAGAAATGAGACAGTGTACTCGGGGAAACAAGCGGTTTTGTGGCCTGACGTCTGTGGAATGCTTCCACGGAATGCATTTACCTCTGAGGTCGGACACAGATGCCCAGCTTGTGACATTGAACGAGCGCCTCTTGTGTGCGTGTGCGTGTGCGTGTGCATGTGCGTGTGCATGTGCATGTGCGCGTGCTTGTGCTTGTTTAAAAGCTCTGCGGGCAGCCTGGTAGGACGCTGGTGTGGCTGGTGTGGCTGCTGACCGCCTGATTAACTCCTTGAAGGGTGTTTATTTTTGCCGTGTGACAAAAGCTGGGAACCTGGTTTGTGCCTTTGGAGAAGCTTTTCCCTGGTTACTGACAACATACGGTATTAAATGTGAGCTTTGTCTTACACCGGCATTCCTAAAGAAGTAATCTGCCCAAGGGATTTAGCAAACTTGTTTTAAATCCCAGAAGCAGGGAGCAGCGTTTAAATGGTGCCTGCCTGCCTGCCTGCTGTAAACTGTTTGGAAAGATTAAGTAAGAATTCCAGAAAAGGGGGGAAAAATGAATGGGTTAACGTCATGGAGACCCAGTCAGCATAGCGGTTTTCATAGCATAGAGCTGACTCTGTTATTTGTTTCTGCCGTCCTTCCCTCTTGACTTAATTCTTAGCCTGGAATTCAGGTCCGCAGTCAATTTCAGCAGGGAGCTGTTTGAGTCCAAAGGGAAATTTAACTGTATTAAAAACACTTAAAGAATCTGGACGTTATCTCCACCCCGTCTGTCCCCTACCTTTCCCCCTTTCTTTTTAGTTTGTGTTTGGAAGGAGGAGAGCCACTCTGTAAAACGAGAAGAGCAGAAACAAGCTTCCAGACACATGGAAAGACTTAAAAAATTATGGAGGGGCGACTTCATGAATAGTAAATGTTGCTATTGCTCTATAAAGTGAGTTAATGAAAAAATTCTGGCCCTAATCAGGCAAAGCAGGGGGGTGGGGCAGAAGGAGGTAAGACAAAACTAACTAAAACACAAGTAAAGGCGGAGAAGAGAAGGCAGCCACAAAAATGCCTTTGAGATGTGTGATAAGGCTCCTGGAATGGCTTTGAAAGGGATGTATAATTGATCTTCCTTACAGTCTTGAAACAGCGGGTCTGCACTGGGATCTTGAGGTTGGTTTTGCACACAGAAGTATGTACTGGCTGTTGGGGAGGGAAAATCTAGCTGTGCGTGGGGTTGGGGGGGGGGG
>NW_007751662.1:8771-9210 GCF_000696425.1 Galeopterus variegatus | reverse complement strand
TTTTTTTTTTTAATATTCTAAAAAATAACCTTCAGAATAAGTCTTTAGAATACTTGTTGAAAATATTTATTCTTGAATTCCAATCCAGGCCTATTCAATCATAATCTAAGAAATGAGACCTCAGAACCTGCATTTTAGAAAAGCATGTCTGGAGACCCTTATATTCATCCAGGTGTAAAACATTTGTCTCTAAAATTTGATGAAATTTATTTGGGTTCACTTAAATAAGCTATAATAAATGCCACCTCAATCTCGAGTTCAGGCTGTCACACTATACATGAATAAGTCATGGGGAGATACTATAATTAACTGGTACTCTAACTGATGGAGCCAGCACAGTTATGTCTAAGCATGTGAGGTGTGGGAACACATACACATATTGAGAGGTATGTAGCCCAGTTTGAAATGGGGAAGGGCAATAAACGGATTATGAAAATCT
>NW_007751662.1:6237-6594 GCF_000696425.1 Galeopterus variegatus | reverse complement strand
GAACAAGTGAGGGAGGAAGAGTAGAGTGTTCCATGTGGCAACAGCTTAGAGTTGGAGATGGGGGAGTGGTTGCTGTAACCATAATATAGATCAGTACTAGATCAGACAATAGCAACAGGAACAACAAATACCACTGAAGTCTGTAAGGCGTGCTGAACATCTAAACAATGGCAGTAATCAAAGTGGGAAAAAAATTTAAAAGATAAAATCAATGAGATGTGAAAGATAGTAGGACGTGAAAGGTGGTTGGAAAATGAAGCAGTTTAGGTAATAACCTACATTTCTGGCTTGGGTAAAAGTCTAATGACAATGTCATTCTGAGTACTAAAATAAAGCTACAAAACCATATCTATGCAA
>NW_007751662.1:0-749 GCF_000696425.1 Galeopterus variegatus | reverse complement strand
TAAATTGGTTGATTTGTGAGAGAGAGTGATCCTGGGTACTGTCTATACTGCCATCTTGACTGGAAGCCCTCCCAAGACCTTCTCTAAGAGAGAATCTCCTTATGGACTGCCACTGTCTACTTCCTGCCGTTCATCTTTGCATAGTGCTGATTTGCATACAAAATCATTATATTGAAGCAGGTAAGAACATAAACTGTGCAGCCAGGCAGAAAAATAATCCTGATCACATGATGTCATTAGTGGTTGAACACTAGTATTGGTTGGCATGCTGGGAAGGTTTGCCCCTCTAACTAAGACAGTCACTGTGTTTCCTGCTCTATGCAGCTGTAGATATGTAACATAATGTGATATCTGCTTATATTAAAGAAACTCATACTGTCTGCCTGTGCCTGCTGATATCACTCCCACTTGTCTCATTACAGTAGTTAAGTGGTGCTGTAAATACCCCTCAAAAAGTTCACACATTACTCCATTATCAAACATTATCTCTTCCATATCAATTATTGTCTCATGTGCTTTAATATTTCCATTTTAGAAATATTACAGTACTGCTATGTGATCATGGAAAGTTAGGTAGGCAAGGTTTGATGGAAAAAGACACATGCATTAAATTTAGATTGATAGACAATTTCCATAGAAAACAAAAAGTGTTTGAGAATTTCCAGTTTTCACTATAACATGTTAAAAGCTTGGAAGTCACCACTCCTTTTTCACAAAAAGAAAAAATGGTGAATGAACAGAAAAATAAA
>NW_007751661.1:8440-9210 GCF_000696425.1 Galeopterus variegatus | reverse complement strand
GTCATCCCAACTCCTTCCTGAGGGATTGGAAATGCTGAAGCATATCTTGTCTTTTTTCCTGGTTGGAAGAGTGGTTATCTTGGGAGTGGATGTGGAAAGATCAGAGCAAGCTTATTGGACAGGGAGTACCCACCAAGTTTTGAGCCGCCCGAGGGGCCCAGATGCCAGCCATCGTGTAATAGCCAGCAGGGACTGGCAGACTTTACATTTGGCTCTCACTAAAGGTTTTCACAGCTTAGGGAAAGGATTATCACTAGTCACAAATAGCTTCATGCTTGCAACTGTTAACATCTCTTGGTGTCTATTTGATACTCAACTAGGACAAATTACCTAGCTAGGAAGACAACATTTGTTTTTTTAAAAAGTAAAACAGAATAAACACACTATCACCATAGACAACAGCATAGCACGTGATTAATGCACTCCTGATACCTTGAAGACTGGCCTTTTCACGTTTGTGATGTTCTGTTTTTTGTCTTTCACTCTCATGTGCCCTTCTTTTTCAGTTTCCTTAATTTTTCGAATTCTTACTAACATAATGAAGAAAATAGATCTGCATATATTCCTTCTTTTTACTTAAATATCAGACTAATGACAAAAATAAAGCAGTTCATAAATACTGATGCAACTTATTTTTCTTAAAACACACATACTATTAGATATATAGTTTGTGTTTAAGTAAAAATATCACTTCCAAATATTTTCTGTTCATCATATTATTTAAATTTAATCCCCTTTTCACATATCACTTAAAATTTCCTTACTTTCTT
>NW_007751661.1:6492-7730 GCF_000696425.1 Galeopterus variegatus | reverse complement strand
CTTTCTTAAAAAATATCTTCATAGTCAAGTCAGTGTATCATTCTAGACAGTATTGCATTAAAAAAGAAATAACGTGGTTTTATATTTAAACACCGTGCCTATGTTAACTCCTACAATGATCCGCATCTACCTTTAAGATAGCTGCATTATATGAAGGTTTGACCTCTGCATATTTTTAATATTAGCTGAGGTGTCCTCTGGGCATGCAACATTCATATCCGTATTGAATTATGTTTTTTAACTTCACTATAATGTTTTCCTTGTACGGTTTTACCTAATGTGTCTTTTATGTATCGTGTTTCTTCTTGTAATACCCAAATGGGGATTCGATACATGTTATTTTTGCCACACAACCAAAAAGCCATATTTCTAAGAAGCTCTGTGGCTTTACACATTAATGGTACAGTCATCATTTTCAGCATTATTTTTATGTTCACTAAAGCAAAAAAAAAAAAAAAAAAAACCTTCTTGATTACTTTTTTGTCCTTTCTTAGGGATAAAAATACTAGGATGACTGAGTGCTTTTCAACCATGAATGGCTGTCCTGGGCACTGACCCTCACGAGGAAGGGTTAAAACTGTTCTTCTCTCAAGGTGCAGAAATCATCACTTCAGCAAATTGAGATAAGCCGTGAACCGAAGAAAATATTTTGCTTCACTGGCTTCCTCTGGGGAAACACTATTCTGGCAGTGGGCATTACCCTGCCCACCTCTTCTAACAAGAGGCAAAGGATGGTTTCCATATCTGCAGTTCTCTGATGTGACTACTGCCTTCCTGGTGCCAGGAGATAGAGTGAGCTTCACTCAACCTGCCCCTCCTGGTGTCTCATTTCTGTCATGTCTCATCCCTATTATACATTTTGGTTCTCACTGAAGACTGGGAGAGAGGGATACAAATTATCACTGCATATATTCACATTCAAGGGTCTACATTATGTAGATCATGTTTTCTCAACGAGGGCATTATTGACATTTGAGTCAGACAATTCTTTGTTGCGGGAATGCCCTGTGCATTGTAAGATGTTTAGCAGCGTCCCTGGTCTCTACCTCCTAATTGCCAGTGGTGTGAAACAGGTTAAAATCAATTGATATTTAGATAATTTAATATTTAAAGGGATATTAAACTTTCTAAGGGTACAATGATAAGTTGTTATTTTTTCTTTGACTGATATCCTATTCTCAATTCATTCAAGTCAACAAAGTATGACCAGATATTTTTTAATATAAAGGCAAAGCCCA
>NW_007751661.1:4126-6008 GCF_000696425.1 Galeopterus variegatus | reverse complement strand
TATACACTTAGTCCAAAAACATAATCTCAATAAATGTTTTAAACTTTAAGTGCTAGGTGTCTAACCAATAACCTACTCTGAATTCTGATATTTTAAAAAAACCATAACAATATATAAAATGAGATTAGTCTGAGCTTTCCAATTTCAGATAATAAGATGGGAACTTCATTAGCTATTTTCATCACAGAAGGGAAAATAAAGCATAATAAAGAAATTCATAGCCCTTGGTTTGATATGCTTATTATAATAGGAAGTCCGTGAATTTCTATATATTTACCCTAAAAAAGTCATCACTCAAAAATAATTTTTGTTGGAGCATAGAAGTAATTAGCCACTTTTAATTAACGTGTAATTTAGAACAAAGGTAAAGATCATCAAAATTTTGCCCACAGTATACAATATTTTGTACAAGGAACAAATTTACATTCTATTCTTTTACAGTATGGGCTTTTGTATTTGGATAGAAAAAATACATCAATTTTAAGCTTTTAGTGAAATTTTAAGAACATGTACAACCATTGACATTATCAGAAGAAAGAAATATTATTGCAGGTAGATTTTCATTTGAAGCAACTGAAACTGTTTCCATTTAACACTGTGATGTTTTCTCAGGTATTCAGACAACTTTGCAGGAGAAAACCAGGCATAAAGTTCAGGAAATTTTGTTTGAAGCATCCATCAGAGAGGGAAAAGTTTAAAAATTTGGTAACATTAGAGAGGGTGTCACTAGGCACTGCCATGTTGTTAATTGGTGCAAAATTAATCATAATCCCCCTAACTTTCAACTCATAATTCCATTTGTCCTTTCAAGATTCCAGATAGTTTGTAGAAAGGTGTTTATTGCAGTTCTGTTTTTAATAATAAAAAATTGACAGTCTACATTTCTTTCAACAGGAGATTATCTAAATAAACTTGGACTCATTTCTGTAATGGAATATTCTGCAGCTTTTAAAAGGAGTCTAAGTTTGAAGGCTTGAGAGCCGGAAAGCCAATAGTGTAGATTCCAATCCAAGTGTGAAGGCCTGAGAGCCAGGAGCACCTGAGACGGGAAAGGATTGATGTTCTATCCCAACTAGTCAGACAGAGAGTAAATTCAACCTTCCTCTGCTGTTTGTTCTATTCAGGCCTTCAGCGGATTGGATTATACCCACCCACATTGGAAAGGGCCACCTGCTCTACTGAGTTCACCAATTCAGATGCTAATCTCTTCTGGTAACATTCTCACAGACACTTCCAGAAATAATGTTTCACCAGCTATCTGGGCATACCATGACCCAGTTAAGTTGACACACAAAATTAACCATCATACATAATAAAATGTAATTCAATATTCATTCAAAATCTACAACTCCAATCCAATCACAAGGAAACATCAGGTATACCCAAATTGAGTGACATTTTGCAATATACCTGATAACTTCTCTTCAAATGAAACATAAGAAAAAATTGAGAAATGGTAACAGATTGGAGAAGCCTAAGGAAGTGTGGTGACTACAACATGGTGCTCTGGGTTGAATGTTGGAACCGAGAAGTGGCATTCATGGAAAAACTGATGAAATTCAAACAGTCTGTAGTTTAGTTAAGAGCACTAGTTGATAAATATACTATGGTTATGTTAAATGTCAACATTAGGGGAAGGTGGGTGAGCAGTACAGGAATCACGGATTCTTTCTCAACTCTTCTGTAAATCCAAAATTATCTCAAAATGAAAAGTCAGATATCCATACTGCAGTATACTTACACTCTAGCACAAGTTACTACACTGTATAATTAGTAATAAAAGTAGAACAGAATTGCCAAAGTAAACGATAAATATGGGGAAAAACATGGAGATTTGTTAGCAAGTGTCCCGTGTTAAACCATAGTAAGGTTGGCATAAATA
>NW_007751661.1:0-2687 GCF_000696425.1 Galeopterus variegatus | reverse complement strand
GCAACTTTTTTTTTTTTTTTTTTGGTAGCTGGCTGGTATGAGGATATGAACACTTGACCTTGGTGTTATAAGGCTGTGCTCTAACCCACTGGACTAACTGGCCAGCCCCCTTACTTTTAATTGAATGTCTTTATTTGTCAAATATTCTAAGAAATGTATAATTTCCAATATAAAATTTAGGAAGGGTCTTATTCCCATTCCCTTTTAGATAGAAATTTTTCCATTCTCCTTCAGAGGGGAATTTCCTTTATTATACAGGGTCATCTGAAGGCTTAACCCCAAGGCTTATTTTGAATCTCTCCTCCTGGTAGCACTTACCTAATCCTGAGGGTCTTTCCTAATCTCTATTGGATTGTTCTATTTGGCTCTGGGCTACTCACCATCATAGACCTTAGAAAAACTATGTGGACCTGCCTGGAATTTTGAGGAACAGTCCACTCAATGGGTCACAACCAGTCTCATTGAATCCAGTGGGGAGATGAACAGCACGAGCCTCTGTTACCCTAAGACTTCCTCGTTAACACATTTAACACATAGATTATTTAGGAGTGTGTTGTTTAAATTCAAAATATTTGGAAACTTTCCAGATATCTTTCAGTTATTTATTTCTATTTTAATTCCGTTATCGTCAAAGAACATTCTTTTTCTGATTTCAATTATTTTAAGTTTGTTAAGATTTCATGATTATGGTTTGTAACGTGGTCTATCCCTTGGAAACTTTCCAGATATCTTTCAGTTATTTATTTCTATTTTAATTCCGTTATCGTCAAAGAACATTCTTTTTATGATTTCAATTATTTTAAGTTTGTTAAGATTTCATGATTATGGTTTGTAACGTGGTCTATCCTGGTAAATGCACTGGGTGCCCTTGAAAAGGGCGTGTATTCTGTTGCCTTTAGGTGGTGTTTGTAAATTAGGCCAAAATGGTTAATACTGTTGTCCGGGTCTCCTTTTCTACTCATCTTCCTCCTGCTTCTTCTTTGAGTCCACTTGTCTGTATGTGATGATCGGGAGGGGATCGTTGAAGCTTCCAACTACAGCTGTAGATTTATCTACTTCTCCTGTCAGTGATAGCAGATTTTGCTTCTTGCATTTTGATGCTTTTTGTTTGTTTGGTTGTTTTTTTTTCCTTGTTGCTGATTTATTCTTTTATATGTGTATACCTTAAGAATTTTTATACCTTCTTGATTAACTCACTTTTATCACGTGTAGAACCCTAATCATTCTGGTAATATTCCTTGATCTAAAGTCTAATTTGTGTGATATTAATGTAATCACACATGCTTCCTTTTGATTGGTGCTTGCATATTTTTATATTTTTTAATACTTTCAATTTTAACTTATTTGTATCATTATGTTGAAAGTGGATCTCTTACAGATAGCAAATGCATGGGTATTGCTTTTTTATCCAACATGATAATCTCCATGTTTTAATTGGTATGTGTTTACCATTTGTAATTAATATAATTGTTGACATCATTTGATTACAGTCATTCTTATTGTGCATTGTTTTCATTTGTTTAATCTATTCACTGTCCCTTTTTCCTTCTTTTTATGTCTGCTTTTGAAATAATTGAATTTTTTATGATTCTAATTTATTTTCACTATAGGCTTCTTATTTACATCTGTTTTTTAAATTTTTTTCTATTGTTCACCATAAATTTACAATATAAATCTTTACTTAATCAGAGTCTATCTTCAAATAATATCATATGATTCATTTGTAGTATAACTTTGTAGCAATATTTTGTGCTATTATATTTTATGTTTACATATTCTATAAACCCATAATACATTAATATTTTTGTTTAAACAGTTGATTATCCTTTACAGTTATTAAAAATTAGAAAATTGTCTTTTATGTCTACTTTTATTTTTAATCATTTCCAGATACCTTAATTTTTTGTGTTATTCTAAGTTTATTTCTGGTTTCACATTCCTTCTTTTTGAAGAATTTTTTTCAATATTTCTAATAGCACAATTTTGCTGGAATAAATTCTCTCAGTTATTTCTTATCTTAAAATGTCTTTACTTTTTATTCATTTTTGACAAATATTTCCCTTGGGTATAGAGTTCTGACTTTACAGTTTTGATTCTTGGTTTTTGTTCATTTTATTTTCACCACTTTAAAAATGTCATTCCTTGCCATCTGGCTTGCATAATTTCTGATGAAAATCTGCTGTAAATTTTGTCTTTGTTCTCTACATGAACCCCCTCATCCTTTGTTAGTTTAGCAGTTTGAATACGATGCATGTAGGTGTGTGTTTTTATGTTTATTTGGTTGGTATTTGTTTCCACTGAGCTTCTTTGATTTGTGGTCTGATGTATTTTATTATTTTGGGAAAAACCTCAGACATTATCTCTTCAGGTATTTCTTCTGCCACACTCTCTCTTTTCCTTCTTTTGTGGCAGCCCAGTTCTCTTTAATTTTACCCTTAATAATGCACCTCTCAATAGATGTATGCTGCTTACATAGACAATGTTTGCATCAATTCTATTCTTATTTTCCATTTTTAGAGTTATAAGTTTGGGGAAACTTATGCAACTTTATGTAAGTTTATTTGTATGGTTATATTAATAAGTTAAATGATGTAATAAATTAAATACATAATATAAATACGTTAAATAATTTAGTGGAAGTCAGTCTTTTTTTTTTTTTTTGGTTACACAATTGTCATTCAATTCTT
>NW_007751660.1:7597-9210 GCF_000696425.1 Galeopterus variegatus | reverse complement strand
ATACAATTAAAAAATGGGCAAAGGAGATGAATAGACATTTTTCAAAGGAAGACATACAAATGCCAACAGGTACATAAAAAAATGCTCAGCATCACTAGTCAACAGGGAAATGCAAGTCAAAACCACACTGAGACACCATCTCACCCCAGTTAGACTGGCCATCATTGAAAACCCTGCGAATAACAAATGCTGGCAAGGATGTGGGGAAAGGTGAATTCTTCTACACTGTTGGTGGGGCTGTGTATTAGCACAGCCATTATGGGAAACAGTATGGAGGTTTCTCAGACAACTACAGATAGAACTGCCATATGATCCAGCAATCCCACTGCTGGATGTATACCCGAAGGAATGGAATTCATCCTGTTGAAGGGATACCTGCACTCCCATGTTCATTTCAGCTCTTTTTACAATAGCTAACATATGAAACCAACCTAAATATATGAACCAACCTAAATGTCCATCAACAGATGACTGGATAAGGATATGTGGTATACATACACAATGGGAATAATATTCAGCCCTTAAAAAGAATGAAATTCTGCATTTGAGCAATATGGATGATCTTAGAGGGAAAATTATCCTAAGTGGAACAACCCAGATGCAGGAAGAGAAATATCACATGTTCTCACTCATAAGCAAGAGCTCAATTTATAAGTAAATAAATGATAAAGAGAGACTGAGAGAGAAAGAGAGAAAACAAACACAATTATACATTGATCTTTTAGAAGGAGAGAATGGAACCATGTCACTAGAGGTGGAAAAGGGGAGGGGAGGTGGAGAGGGAGGGGGATTAACAAGAAATTGGTTAATGAACAGTAAGAATAATTATGTATTGTTATGATGAGTAAGCTAACTATCCTGATCTAACCATAACACATTGTACACAACTACTGAAAATCAACTTTTTACCCCACATGTATGTATAATAAACTATCTTTAAAAATAATAAATTAAGTATAATAAGCAACACACATATACACACAAAGAAAGACTCAATATTGTCAAGTTGTCAGTTCTTTCATACTTGATATATAAATTAAAAGTAATCCCAATAAATATCCCAGCAAGTTATTGTGTGGATATCAACAGACTGATATTAACATTTATATGGAGATACAAAAGACCCATAGTAGCTCCATCCATATTGAAAGAGATCAAAATTGAAAGACTGACACTACCTGCCTTCAAGACCTACTATAAAGCACAGTAATCAAAACCACGTGATATTGACAAATAATAAACAAATAGATCTGTGGAACATAGAAGAGAGCCCAGAATTAAACCCACATAAATACAGTCAACTGATATTTGACAAAGAAGAAAAGGCAATACAATGGGGAAAAGATAGTCTTCAGTAAATGATGCTGAAACATCTGGACATCCACATGCAAAAAGTAAACTTAGACACCGACCTTACACCCTTCACAAAAATTAATTCAAAATGGTTCATAGACCTAAATATAAAACATGAAACTAAAAATCCTAGAAGGTAACATAGGATAAAACCTATGTTGATGACTTTTTGGATACAACTCCAAAGGATCTACCCATGAAACAAAAAGTTGATCATTTGGACTTCATTAAAATTTAAAACTTCTGTTCTGTGAAAGAAA
>NW_007751660.1:5287-6931 GCF_000696425.1 Galeopterus variegatus | reverse complement strand
AAAGAAATTGAGAACAAAAACCTGCACACAGATGTTTATAGTAGCTTTATTCATAATTGCTAAAACTTGGAAGCAACCAAGATATCCTTTGGTAGATGAATGGATAAACAAACTCTGGTACATCCAGGCAATAAAATACTAATCAGCATTAAAATGAAATGAACTGTCAAGCCATATAAAGACAAGGAGAAACCTTAAGTTAATGTTACTAAGTAATAAAAAGCCAATCTGAAAAGGCTATATACCGTACAATTCCAACTATATAACATTTTGGAAAAGGCTTATGGAGATAGCAAAAGATCAGAGGTTGCCACTGGTTACAAGGCAAGAAGGGATGAATAGATGGAACTCAGAGGAATTTTAAAATACTGAAACCATTCTATAATGGTGGATATATGTCATTATACGTTCATCAAATTCATAAACAGCACCAAGTGAACCCTAAAGTAAACTATGGACTTTGGGTGATAATGATGTGTCAATGTAGGTTCATGAATTGCAGCCAATATGCCACTATGGTGTGGGATGTTGACAGTAAACGAGGTTGTGCATGTGCGGGGATGGGGACATATGATAATACTCTGTACTTCCTGCTTAATTTTGCCATGAACTTAAAACTGCTCTAAAAAATGAAGTTTTTTTTTTTTAAAATAAAAGCATACTTAGCATAGGACCCAACAAATTCTATTCCTAGGAATGTACCTAAGAGAGATGAAAATTTATGTCTATATAAAGGTTTACATGCACTTGCTCATAGCAGCACTATTCATAGATGCAAAAATTTGGAAACAATCCAAATGTTCATCATCAGGCTAATGAATAAACTGAATGTGTGTAACCATAGAATGGAACACAATTCAATAATAAAAAGGAATAAAATACTGATACATGCTACAACATGAGAGAAACTAAAAAAGATTATTCTAAATAAAAGAAATTAGATGCAGCAATACCACATATTGTATTATTCCATTTATATAAAATGTCCAGAAAAAGGAAATCTTGAACAATAGAAAAAAGATTAGTGGTTGCCTGGGGCTAGGGTTGGACAGGAAATTGACTACAAACAGATAAGAGCAATATTTGAGGGAAATATGAGCATACTTCAAAGAGTTCATAGAAAACTGGAATTAAAAGATAATATGAATCATTCCATGCACTTTTTTAAAATCCCTCACAACATATTCTAAAACTGAATTTTAATGGTTGAACAACTCTATAAATTTAAAAGTCATTAATTGTGCACATAAAATGTATAAATTTTGTTATGTGAATTATATCTCAATTAGCTGTCAAAAAACGCTGACAGATTTTTTAAAAATTAACAGCTGATTCTAAAATTCATAGTAAAATGTAAATGACCTAGAATATCCAAAAAAACTTTAAAGAAGAATAAATTCAAAGGACCGATTCTACCTGATTTCAAGACTTATAATAAAACTACAATAATCAATGCAAGATGGTATTTGCATCAGGATAAATAATTAGATGAATGGAATTAAATATAGAGTCTGGGATACATTTATCTATGTATGTGGGTGTATCCCACATACATAGACAAATGATTCTTGATTAAATGCAAGGGCAAATCAGTGGAGAAAGGATACCCTTTTCAACAAATGATATTGAAACAACTGAATGTTC
>NW_007751660.1:0-277 GCF_000696425.1 Galeopterus variegatus | reverse complement strand
CAATTCCCTTTCATATATATATTAAATACTATGGTAATATCCATATTGCAAAAAAAAAAAAAAAAACCTTTCAAATGAGCATATCAGTATTTAAAAATTTTCTTTTCCTGGGGATAAGAATTTATTGTCTTATCAATTTTTTAATACCCTACCACAGGTAGCACAATGGCCTTGCCCATAGTATATGATCAATAAATATGTTTTCAATCATGTATGAATTAAAGATAAGAGATTTTGATTTTCCTGTTTTCTCACTAAGTTAAAATATCATCATCAA
>NW_007751659.1:8487-9211 GCF_000696425.1 Galeopterus variegatus | reverse complement strand
TATCAAAAAGACAGAGAACAAATGCTGACAAGGATTCAGAGAAAGGGGGACTCTCCTATGCTGCTGGTGGGACTGTAAATTGGTGCAGCCATTATGGAAAATGGTATGGAGCTTCCTCAAAGCACTACAGATAGAACTGCCATATGATCCAACAATCTATTGCTGGGTATATACCCAAAGGAATGGAAATCATCATGTCAAAGGGATACCTGCACTCCCATATTTATCGCAGCTCTATTTACAACAGCCAAGAGTTGGAACCAACCTAAATGTCCACTGTCAGATGACAGGATTAGGAAAATGTGGTACATTTATACAATGGAATACTACTATGTCATAAAAAGAATGAAATACTGCCATTCAAAGCAACATGGATGAACTTAGAGGAAATCATGTTGAGTGAAATAAGCCAGGCACAGAAAGAGCAATACTACCTGTCCTTCCTCACTCATAAGTAGAAGCTAAAAATAACCAAATAAATTTAAAAAGAAAGATATAACAATCACAATAATACATTGAACTTTCAAAAGGAGAGAACAGAACTGAGGTTACCAGAGCTGGGAAAGCAGGGTTGGGGGTTGGGAGGCAGTTAGGGAGGAGTTGGTAAAGGGCCATGAAGAACAATGGTAAATTGTTGAATATACTAATTGCCCTTATTTGTATATCACATATTGCACATAGGTATTGATATTCAACTCTGTACCCCACAGATATGTACAATCAA
>NW_007751659.1:7626-8307 GCF_000696425.1 Galeopterus variegatus | reverse complement strand
ACAGATGTAATCTGGCTACAATGAAGTCATTGGATTAGCATGGGCCCTAATCCAATGATTGGTATCTTTATAAGGAAAGAAAAAATTGGAAACATAGTCACACACAGAAAGAAGACAGCCATGTGACAGCAGAGTCAGAGATTGGAGTGATACAAGCAAGAAATGCCAGGAATTATCACCAAAAGCTAGGAAGAGATAAGGAACAATCCTCCCAGAGAGCCTTCAGAGAGCATGGCCTTGTCAAGAACTTGATTTTCGACTTCTGGCCTTCAGAACTGAGAGAATAAATTTCAGTTGTTTTCAGATACCCAGTTTGTAGTACTTTGTTACAGTAGCCCTAAGAAAATAATTCACCCTTATAGCAGGGTGTTTATATATCTCTCTGGTGTGATTTATATTATTCTATCCACCATTCAATAAACGGTGCTGGGAAAACCAGACATCCATTTGTAGAAGAATGAAACTAGACCATACCTCTCAACATATACCAAAATCAAATCAAAATGGGTTGAAGACTTAAATATAAGACCTGAAACTGTAAAACTCCTAGAAGAAAACACAAGGGAAACACTTCAGGAAGTAAGAATGGGCAAAGACTTTGTGAATATAACCCCCAAAATACAGGAAACAAAAGAAAAAATAAACAAATGGAATTATATCAAACTAAAAAGCTTCTGCACA
>NW_007751659.1:1276-3916 GCF_000696425.1 Galeopterus variegatus | reverse complement strand
AAAGGGTAGGGTTCATATTATCCCTTTAGTTTTCCCATTACTCTGGGGAAAGAAGAAGAGTACTAAAGTTTTTAATGTCAAAGTTTACAAGCTGATGAAAACTTAAGGGTAGCACAGATTTTGTGCAATTCAGGTAAGGCACACACTATATGAGGAATATTTAGGCATCAAATCTATATTTTTGACTGTCTCAGAGAATTTTTCCTCTTAACAAAATAATATGGTTTCTTAGGAAACCACTGAAAGATTATGTAGGGGTCAGTTTGAAGACTGCAATCTTCAAAAATCCATAGGTACTCACCCTTTACTGAAATGTTTCTCTATTCAAAGGAAACACATGCTCAGTGACTGAATATCAAACTCAAAAGTATTTCTGTTTATATTCAAGATTATCATTGGCTAAACTTTTATATTTGCCCACTACCATTTGTTAACACTTGCTCCTCACCCAGCTAAGTGCCCAGTGATTTTGTTTCACATCATTTGGCACACCAAACCTCAAAATTTAGCCTGGCAGACCATCACCAATGTGGCTTTCCTTAGTCCTTCCCCTGCTCTGGATCATTCCAGAACACCTCCCCTTTTATAAGGGGAACTGTTACCTAATCTGTAGGGTTCAGCTCTCTATGCATAGAGCTCTAGTACAGTAGTTGTTCTCTTCTTGTGAAACTTCTTGTGAATTTCATGTTCTAAGGAATAATAAAGAAAATTTGGTTCACTTCCTCTTTATGGCATGTATTTACTTTATCATGGATCATAGACTTAGGTAACTTAATATTATAAACCAGCAGTTAACAAATTTTTCTATAAACGGCAAGATACTAAGTTTTGTTGACATTATGAGTTATATGATCTCTGTCAGAGCTACTCAACTCTGCCATTGAAGCTCAGACACAGCCATAGACAATCTGTAAATGAATGAGTGTGGTTGTGAAATCATAAACTTTACTTACAAAAACTGGTGGTACCCAGGTTTGACCTATAGGCTGTAGTTTGCTGACCCCTATTCTAAACCAGGTACAATTGGCCCTTGAACAACACAGGTTTGAACAGCACTGGTCTGCTTATACATGGTGTATTCATCTGTTTCTGTTGCTTATAACAGAATACCTGAAATGTGTTAATTTATAAGGCCATGAAATTTATTTCTTACTCTTCTGAAGGCTGGGAAGTCCAGGGGCACATCCAGTGAAGGCCTATTACAGTGACCGAGGGTATCACATTGCAAGAATGAGCTGAGCAAGAGAGAACCAAACTTCTCACTTGTTCTCCTTTTAAAAAGCCATCATAACCATGACCATGACCACCCATTAAACCATCCATGGATTAGTGCATTCACTAGTGTACAGTCCTCACAATCTAATCACCTCCTAAAGGCCCCACTTTTTAATTACCAGAATACAATTTCTAGCTTTCTTAACACTGTTAACAAAGGAGTTCAAGTTTCCAATACATAAATTTTTGGAGGATACATTTAACCTATAGTATGTGGATTTTTTTTCAATAATATTTTTGAAAATTTTCTCTTACTAATGGTTTTATTAAAAACAATTTCTTTTCTCTAGCTTACTTTTTTGTAAGAATACAAAAAAATCATATAACATAAAATATGTGTTAATTGACTATGTTATCAGTAAGGCTTCTGGTCAACAGTATGCTTTTAATAGTTAAATTTTGGGGAAGCTGTAAGTTATATGTGGATTTTCAACTATGCAGGGAGTCATTGCCCCTGTCCCCAGTTTGTTCAAGGGTGAATTGTATTAACATATAGGAAGCAGACTAGCATAAGAGAAAAAGTGTGGTTATTGAAGTCAAACCAACATGTGTTCATATTCTGGCTCTGGCAATTTATGCAATTTGGGGTAAGTCATAATATCTTTCTGAGTCTATTTCATCATCTATTAAAAGGAGATTATATCTTCCACCTTGTACATGTTCTATGAACATTAAATGAGAAAGAATGTGTGCAAAAAGTTTAAACAAATTCTTACAACAATCAAAATAAAAATGATAAAAAATAGCATTTCTACTTTTGTGAATAATAACAATTATTAATTCCACTTCTATAAAATTTGCCTCAGACTTAGTTTCATGCTTGACTGAGGATGGTTTGTAACTATATAAACTAGAAACTTTTTAAGCTCTACTAGTGAGTGAAACACAAGAAATGCAAGACTATTTGAGCAGTAGTCATCAATCTGTAATTTGGGCATACAAAAAAAGTTTCATTTGGGCCAGCCCTGTGGCTCACTCGGGTGAGTGCAGTACTGTTAGTGCCGAGCCACGGGTTTGGATCCTATATAGGGATGGCCGGTGTGCTCACTGGCTGAGCGTGGTGCAGATCACACCATGCCGTGGGTTGTGCCCCCTTACAGGTCAGGAAAAAAAAAAAGTTTCATTTATAATCTATATAGTTTTCATTCTGCAAACCCAGACTCCGGGGTTATTATAAATTTCTTCTTGAAAATCCATCTTAATTGGCATAACAGATGGCATCTGAGGTAAATTTGTTAGGTTTTTATGATATAATTATTCATTGAGATAATGTTTATTTTGAAAATATTTAAATTATTTGTAAAATTAGCTTGATTTATGTATATTTATAATAATTTTTACCCTACATTTGGTTATTCTGACTAA
>NW_007751659.1:0-595 GCF_000696425.1 Galeopterus variegatus | reverse complement strand
ATTAGCTTGATTTATGTATATTTATAATAATTTTTACCCTACATTTGGTTATTCTGACTAAATACTAATGTCACAATCTTACCATGTTAACATTTCCAAATTTCTACTAGAACAGTAATAGAAGCTACCATTAATAGAATCCATTCATTCTGTATCTTAGCACCTAAGCCATATGGGAACATGAATAAAAGTTGCTTATGTTGTGTTGTATGCAAACATATAATTTGCATCACATTCACTGAGTTATTTTTTCAGATAAAGTATAACAATTTATGTCAAATTAATTACATGCATAAATAGAAAATAAATATAGGAACACAGGAAAATCTACATACTAGAGTTAGGTGGACCAAACTGTGTTTACTACCTACTAAACGTTGGATACTAAGAGATAATTTATGACATTTCTACATTTCTTACCCCAGCTTTTGTTCCAGATTACCTCTTCAAAGATATTTCTATAACAAACAGCCTTGGAAGATAGAGATAATGTCTTCCTCCAGGGAAGAGGGCACTTTTGTTTCCTGACCATTATAATAAAGATAATGTTTCCTTCTGGAACAAAGATTGGAAAGATTTGCTAACAGTATTTTAT
>NW_007751658.1:7510-9211 GCF_000696425.1 Galeopterus variegatus | reverse complement strand
CTTCAGTTTTGATTTCTAATACAGTAAGATCAATAGATATAACCCACATAGGAAAAAGCTTTGGGGATCTTCGATCACTTCTAAGGGAATAAAGTGTTCCGAGACCAAATGTGTGAGAACCGCTGTCTAACTGAGGTGTGAGGGGGACTCCGGCATTGAGACGATACTGGGGCACACTGTCAACAACGGGGTGGTGGGCTCACTAGGGTGGTGGCATGGGGACAGTGAGAAGCTTCAGATTTTGTATAAATCTTGACGGTGAAACTGACAGAAATTGCTGATGGGCCACATGTAGATCACGAGAGGAAGAGAGAGGAATTGCTCCTTGGTTTCTGGCCTCATCAACCAGAAGGACAGGCACCATTCACTCAAATGAGAGGCTCGGGGGGACTGGGCTGGGGGGTTAGGGTGTGTGGGGGTTCAGGAGCTCAGCTTTGGACTTCAGGTTTATTCCAGGGCAGCGAACCAGGCTGGAGATCTACAGGCACGCGGGGGCATGGAAAGTCATGTGGCTGCTGCACTGTCCCAGGGAGGGAGTGTGGGCAGAGATCGGGAGAAGGAACGGGAGAAGGACCGGGAGAAGGAGAGACCGTGGCTTCTGGACCCCAGGTGGAGAAAGTGCGTCTGGAGGAGCAGGAGGGGCAGTAATGGGCGGCGAGTGCTGCCCACTGGCTGAGCCACTGTAGCTGGCCTGTGCCTGTGATGAGGGCAGCTGTCATGGAGGCTGGGGGACAGCTGACTTGGAGGAGCTGATGAGAGAATGGAGGTGAGGACGGACACGGCCTTGAGGGGTTCCTGTGATGGGAGGGAGAGAACAAGGTGGTAGCAAAGGGAAAGCCAAGTCCAGGGAGGTTTTTTTTTTCCCTTTGATGTAAAAGAAAAAAATCACATTTAAATTTCTGATGAGGATAAAACCACGGAAAAGCAGACTTTGACAAGACAGGAAAGAGGCGGGAGAAGAACCGCATGGAGGGGTCCTGCGGAGGAGGAGGGACGGGGTCTGGCGGGGACCGAGGCTCTGGCCTTGCTGGGAGCCCGGACAGCCGGGGCTGCTGCGAGTTCTGTCCCCGCTGCTTCTGCCCCAGTGAGACTGGAAGCAAGTTCATCCCCAAGAGTGATGATGGGGAAGGGGGTGATGGGGGCTTAAAGAAAGATCGTTCTTTTGGTGATTATAAGATCACATGGGGTAGATTCTTCAGGGCTGGATAAATGCTCCATGCTGTTTATTCTTAAACAAAGGTGTGGGAACACAGTGTGATTTTCCACTGTGTCTTGTAGTGTCCCCAGAGTAAAGGGGATTATTGTTCTCCATAGGTCCAATGCAGACATCTAGAACATTCTTCTTCACATTGAGGCCTTCCGGATTTCCCACTGCAACCCACAGGTCTACAGAGATGTGGAGAAGACGCTGCTTCATACTGTGTATTTTAATGTGTGTTTGATGACTGATGGTAAGTAGTGGATTTGTTAAAGTTTCACACCTATGGCCCATAGTTATCCATCCAGGAGCCTGGTGGACTTGGATCACAAGTCACCCTGTGCAGTATCCTGCAGTTTTCTTGGAGGCTGTGCTTGGAAGATGCTGCTTTGTGTGTGTCCCAGAGCTGTGGTACCTGTAGGTGGAGGAATTCCAGGTGAGGCAGGCAGGCTGACAGAAGCCATGTGTTGTTCTCTTTTGAGTCAGTTTCTCAGGGGCCCCAG
>NW_007751658.1:5487-7196 GCF_000696425.1 Galeopterus variegatus | reverse complement strand
GACCTTCAGATCCGGGAAGCTCAAAGATCCTCAAACAGTTTCAACCCAAAAAGATCCTCTCTGAAACACATTATAGTCAAACTGGAAAAACTCAAAGACAAATAGTGAATCCTAACAGCAGCAAGAGAAAAGCATCAAGTCACTTATAAGGGAGCCCCATCAGACTAACAGCAGACTTCTCAACTGAAACTCTACAGGCAAGAAGAAAATGGGATGACATAATCAAAATACTAAAAGAAAAAAATTGCCAGCCAAGAATACCTGGCAAGGCTATCCTTCAGAAATGTTAGAGAAATAGTGAATTTCCCAGACAAACAAAAACTTTGTGAGTTCATCACCACACAAACAGTCCTGCAAGAAATTCTCAAGGGAGTCCTGCATCTGGGATCTGAAAAACAATAATCACTACCACAAATACACAAGTATGAACAAAACCCACTTGCAAAACACAAATACAAATGAGAAAGACAAAATAAACTAAATCTTACCACCCCCAAGACCCCACAAACATTGAAGACCAATAATCAAAGGAGAAAAAAGGAACAAATTATATTCAAAACATCTAAAAAGCCATAAAATGCCAGGAATAAGACAATACCTCTCAATTACAATTCTAAATGTAAATGGTTTTAACTCCCCACTCAAAAGACACAGACTTACAGACTGGATCAAAAAGCAAGACCCAACTATATGCTGTGTTTAAGAGACTCATCTCAACAGTAAAGATGCACACAGACTAATAGTGAAGGGACGGAAAAAGACAAACCACACAAATGGAAACCAAAAATGACCAGGAGTAGCTATTCTTATGTCAGATAAAATAGACTTTAAACCAAAAACCATAAAAAGAGACAAAGAAGGCCAGTATAATGATAAAGGGATTGATCCAGCAAGAAGACATAACAATAATAAGTATATATGCACCCAACACTGGAGCACCCAGATATATAAAGCAAATACTATTAGACCTAAAGAAAGAGATAGGCCCCAGTATGATAATAGTGGGGGACCTAAACACCCCCCTCTCATCATTAGACAGATCATCCAGGCAACAAATCAACAGAGAAACACTGGATTTAAATTACACTTTAGGTCAATTGGGCTTAGCAGATATCTACAGAGCATTTCATCCAACAACTATAGAATATACATTTTTCTCATCAGCACGTGGAACATGCTCCAAGATGACCACATGTTAGGTCACAAATCAAGTCTCAATAACTTTAAGAATACTGAAATCATCTCAACTATCTTTTCAGACCACAATGGATTAAAACTAGCAATTAATAATAAGTGAAACTCAGGACTCTATATGAATACATGGAAATCAAACAACAGGCTCCTGAATGACCTATTGGTCCAAGAAGAAATTAAACAGAAAATTTCTAGAAATCAATGAAAGTAAAAACACATCATATCAAAACCTGTGGGATACTGCAAAAGTACTACTAACAGGGAAGTTCATAGCAATAAATGCTTACACCAAAAAAATAGAAAGGTTTCAAGTAAACAACCTAACTCTACACTTAAAAGAACTGGAAAAATGAGAACAATCCTATCCCAAATTTAGTAGACAGAAAATAATAATTAAGATTAGAGCAGAACTAAAAGATATAGAGACCCTCAAAGCAATACAAATGATCAATGAAAAAAAAAAGTTGGCTTTTGAGAAGATAACCAAAATAGACAAACCATTAGCTAGGTTAACC
>NW_007751658.1:0-505 GCF_000696425.1 Galeopterus variegatus | reverse complement strand
ATACTTAGGGTTCTGGAGTGGGTTGGGGGAGGGGGAGTGGGGGAGGAAGGTCAGGGATTAAGTGGGTGGAGGACATGGGGAATAATCACAATTTGTGGTAATGGGCATGCTGATAGTATTGATCTGGCCATCACATCTTGGGCACAAGTGGTGATGGTCAGCTTTGTACCCATGAATATGCATAACCAATAAAATAAAATACACACAAATAAAAATATATTAAAAGCCATTGAATCAAACACTTTTCAAAAGGTGAATTGTATAGTGGGCGATTTATATCTCAACAAAGCTGTTCTCAAAAAAAAATTACCTTGACCAAATAACACCATAAGCATTAAGGTTACATCAAGTTCCCAAACCATTAGTGAAAAAGAAAAGCAGGAAAACACACTTTGGTGAATTATTATTATTTATTGTTATACATAATTGTTATAAATATTGTTCGAGCAAAAAATAAGCATCCTACAAGTCCAGGTGGAAAATCCAGATCACCTAGAAAGGAAAA
>NW_007751657.1:0-9211 GCF_000696425.1 Galeopterus variegatus | reverse complement strand
TACAGCAAATTTATTACATTTGAGAAAAGCTTCTCTAGGAATCCAGTTGGTCTCATTCCTTAGGAAAGCATGTCAAAAGAAGCTTAGTGAAATAAACTATATCCCCTGTCCCTGAAGCTGGTCTCTTGGATGCAAACTCCTGGTTTTCCTCCTCTACAACCTGTTCTAGATTTCCCACAACTTCGGTTAGTAATTTTTCTCCTCTAGGAGGCTTACCCAGAAGAGTGATACAAATTGTCTTATTTGAGAGATCTGGGCATCTAGTCACCTTGTCATTCCCAGGACACGGCTGACACACTTGTTTATTTATCACCAAAATGCACAGGAAAATGCCAAGAGTCACTGAAGTGGATCGCGTGTGTGTCAAACATATTTCTCTCTAGCCCTATTGTGTAACACCAGCCATACCTCCTCTTGATGATCAGGGTCAATTATCCCGGCCTGTCCTGTCCTTATCTTTTTGGTTCTTGAATAAGTTTGGTGGCAACCATAACTTAAAGCTCAGTGAGACTCTAAATATGGTTCCTGGTGAAAACATTCTCCCTCTAGGAATCAGGACATTGAAATACACAAATTCTAAAGTTTGCAGGAATAGAAGCACCCAAATTCCCACTGTGGAGCACTGGACATGATGGTCAGTGAGGCCATCCCTCAAACTATCCTTTGGTTCCCAAACCCATGCATTCTACCTGCTAAATAAAAAGCACCATAAAGCAGTTATTGATTCAGAGTGTACAGCAGCACATCCTGGAGAATGAGGCTCCAATTCCAAGGATTATCATCTCTAAGCTGGCTCCTCAGTTGAGCCTCAGAAGCCTGGTCCACGTTACTGGCCAGCAGCTTCTGGGTGGTGTGATGTGTGATACAACTGGAATCTCCACGGCCGTGGGCCCACAGCTGTACTTCCTATCTTGTTAACCATACTCCTTGGTCCGAGGCAATGTTACACAGAGTCCTCTACTGGTGCATGAAACATTCTGTAAGCCCTCAAAGAGTGGTGCTCCATGAGGCCCTTTGGAAAGAAAAGGAAACTTACTCCCAGAATATGTCATGAATCCAGTTGAGAAGAATTGCTACGCCTTTCAGGGAAGAAGAAATCCAATGTCATCAACTTGCCACCAAGTGGCTGGCTGGTTTCCTTGAGAGATGTTGCTGATTCAGAAGCTCATCACTGGTCTCAATAGCAAGATCAGGGCTGGCCAGTTAGCTCAGTTGGTTAGAGCGCAGTGTTATAACATCAAGGTCAAGGATTCAGATCCCCGTACCAGCCAGCCACCAAAAATAAAAACTAAAAATAGCAAGATCAGGCTTAGTGAGTGGGAACCCATGGTGTTGGGCCCAGGCATAGCTTTTGTCCTCACTGCCATGGCTACACCATCCATGAGTCCATCATGCAGGTTGATGATGGGGTATGGCTGATGTCCGCTGGACTATTACTCTGTCTACTTGGTAGCTTAGGCTCTTTCCTTCTGGATTCTCTAAGATGTACATTGACGTGCAGTTAGAAGATATTCACACACTGTGATCACTTCCAGAGGCCCATCCAAGAACCTCCTTGCTCTTAATGTTCTAGTCTTTCTCCTCCCAGGCCCCTGACAAACTAGTCATGTCATTCTACTCGTGAAACTATGTTTATTCCTAACGTCACCCATTTCTCTTTCTTTACTGTTGCAAAAATTTACCCCACCACTGCCTTCAGAACCACCCTGAGTGAGGCTGCACTGTGGAAGAGTCCATTTGAGCTTGTACTTACAAACCAAGCATGGTTTGTAGACAGCATCAGCTGTCATAAGGGACCTCCCAGACAGCCACAGGCGTGAGGTGAGGGAGAGGCAGCAGTGCAGCGTTGCAGGCACAAAGGGAATCTTGGTGACCTTTGGCTCAGCTTGCTTTCACCCTCTGGCCCTTCTCATGTACAATTGTACAGGTAGCACTACCACACTGTGTGAACTGCTGCTGAGTCCACCCAATGTTATGACTTTGTGCTTCTGAAAGAATGTAGATGATGATGCATTCTGGCCACGTAGTCACATGATGTCTCTATCCAAGCCCAGTAGGATGACAGTGTCTGATACAGCAAACAGGGAACAGTCATTGGCTGCACGTGCCACAGTCTAGCTCCAGACCCTTTGGGTCTCTATTGTTTCTCTTACTGGGTTTTGCAATAAACTCCACCATGTGTCGTTTTCCCCTGGTGCCACAGTGTCCACTGAGTATATGACCCAAGTGGCTGCTTGCATGGCAACCTGGACTTGCTGCAAGATCTTTTCCTGCTCTGGTCCCCAGTCAAAGCTGTTAGTCTTTTAAGTCACCCAGTAATTGGATCAGAACAACATATCCAAATGTGGTATATGCAAGCAGCAGAAGTATTGGTCTACTAGCAAGTAATGTGCTATTATTTTTTAGTGGTAGGAGATGCAATACTACATCTTTTTCTTTGGAAGGGATTTTATTCCAAAGAAGTAAATACTCTAGAAAGCATTAAATATCTAAAACTTCAGTGATGGGGCAGGCTCTTGAAACTCGGTGGAGTTTTTCTTCCATCCTCTGGAACACATGCATCTTACTAAGGACTCCAAATATTTGCTATTTATTGCTTAATCAGTCCAATTAACATGATCTCATCAGTACAGTGGACCACAGTTCTGCAGAATGTATAGATCCAGGTCCCTTTGGACTATATTATAACTAAAGCTGGGAGAGCTAACTAGCACTGAGAAAAGATAATAAATTTGTGCAATTGTTTGTCTCATATGAATGCAAATTTCTTCTGATCCTACTTCATGATAGTTAGAAAAAAATTCATTCACCAGATCAATAGCTGCATACTGTATACTGAGGCTTGTTAATCTGCTCTGCTAAGTAACTGATCCAGCTCAGCAACTATAATCAGGGTTATTATTTGGTATCAGGCTGCCTGAAACTCAGTCTACATCATTAATGATGTATGCTAAGTTAAACTTATGCTAAGTTATTTAGCCTTTCTGGGCCAATTTCTACATGCATCGAATGGAGATTATTATAGTACCTGAATCACTGGGTTGTTTTATGGGTTAAAATGAGAAAATTCATACAAAGTATTTAGCACTGTGTTTGGCACATAGTAATCACTAAATAAATATCAATCTTCATACATCCATTTTGCCATTATAGAGTTAAAATGCACTTTGATTTATTAAAATCCAACAAACACACAGTTTTCTGTTATATAAAACATGAAATGAAGTAAATCCGGCATATACTTAGATTGGGGTGCCATCATGCATAAATTTGAAACATGGTTAATTTTAATACGACTAGTGCTGTCATTGACCACTAATTATTAATGCAATTTACAAATCAAATACATAATTATTAAGGCAGAACATTTGTTCAGCTATTCACTGATCTAAATTTTATACCACTTGCATAAGAGTAGTTGGATAGTAGTTTGCTATCCAGCATTTAGTAATAATGCATATGGGATGGGTTCCCCAGTATTTGTTTCTAACTCTAAAACAAGGACTAACTGCTAACCCATCCCATAACATACGTGCCTGCTTAGACTTAGCAAGTTTCTCCATCCAGAATCACATCTATCACTATATTTTTCCCACTGTGCTGGAAATACAACAGTTATATAAAAAGAAATAGTATGAAGAACATGAGATTTCCCCTTGCTTATCATGAAAAAAAGAAACTATCTCACCTCCATGATCCCTTGACCACAAAGTAATAGTGTACTGCCCACTCTGGGCTTCATCCTTTTGATATCACTGAGATTGGCTTAGTAGGGAGAAATAAAGCAGAGGCAGAGACTGGCATTTCATATTAATGCAACAGTCTGCTACCTGCAAGACAGAGTGTGGAGGGTTGTGTAGAGTCACAGCAGCCTCCTGGCTCCCTGGATGATGGCAGAATGCATCATGATGGTAAAGGATGGTGAGCATGCAGCCTGCAGAGGAACTATTCCCTGCAATAGAGTGTAGCACCTGGCTGCGCTTTGAGCCGGCAGGGGCAATCACCAAATTCTGTGCTGCAAAATCACAGGAAGAGCTGTTTATAAAGCAATGAAAGGAGGAAGTTTCTCTCAAAGGAAAAGGGTTTAGAGGAATTCCAGCTGCCTGGCATATAATCTGTTTTCCCTGTTTTCATCTTTCTTCCTGGGGAACTTGCAGTAACACAGGAATGACCATGATAGGAAGAAAAAAAACACTGCAGAGAGAGAGAGAGAGAGATTTTAGGAGGTGAGATAATATAGCCAATTTTCCAGCAGCTTCATTTAAGGGCTGGTGAGTGCATTTTCTCCTAAATTGCTGAATATCTAAACATTATATGAAAGTTATCAAATGAATATCTTTTAACCCCATTTCACTTGCAGTCCTTGAACACTCTGCAGGTATTTCAGTACTTAATAAAACATGCCAGTAAGGCAATTACAAAAAAAAAAAAAAAAAAAAAAAAAAAAAGGCTGTGCTGGATTTTCTAAGATCTAAGTCAAATTTTTATTCAAGTTAAGATGGATAAGGCATTGCTTGATCACAGATCCAATCCACAGTCATCAAACACCTTCTTGATTTCATGTGATTTATCAACAGGACAAAGATCTGCCATACTGCAGAGTAACTCCAGCATACAGAAAATTTAGTGAAACCACTGGAGAAATTAGTTTTAACAGTAGCACCTAACTGTAAATCATTCTAAGGCTAGTCACAAGTTTAACCCGCTTTCCACTTTTTCTATTGTTTTACTTTACAAAGCTTAGGGTACATCTGAATTATCGCCAGAAATGACCATGGTTTTAAATTAAACTACACACACACACACACATACCTACATACACGTCATCAAAAGCAAACATCAATAGATTTCACTCTCGGAAACCAGACAGAGTGAAAGAAAGAGAGAGAGACAGAGAGGAGAGACTACAAAGACTCACTCCCAGAACACTGTGTTGTTATTTTTTAAAATGTTTCAAAAATTTATTTATTTATTACAAATATTCATGAGATACAAAGTTGATTGTCCCGCCTCCGGCCCATGATGTGGGGGTCAGATTCATACTGGGAGCATACCCACTACCAGAAATTACTTTTGTACCCTTTGTCTCCTCCCAATTATCCCCCAACCGCCTTCCCCTTCCCCTTCTCCCCCTAACTCCCACTGTGTTTAAACGGGTTTTCTCCCCACCGCCCTTTTCTCAAGTGTCAGGAATATTTTTTAGAGTGCTTCTGCAGGAATCAAAGATTATTGCCATCCTATTCCAGAAGCGCACTTAGACTTACAATCTCCATTCCAAGCTGAGTAAGCGTTAGCCCAAGGAAATGCTTTGTTCTTGCCATTGGTAATGGGATCCCCATTAATAAACTTCTAACATGGAAGTGGCTGCAGATTTGAAAGAACCAAACAATGCTGCACTCATTTTCTCCCTTTAAATCCCACCCTGCGAGTCACTTCTAAGCCCACTGCTTTCACCTACCTCAGTGCCCTCCAGACAGCTTAATCCCAACCTATAATATTGAACATTCCTGACTCCTACATTCCACTGACCCCCTAATCCTTTAAATCTCTCTCCCCTACTCCCCTTTTCTACATTCTTTGGACTTATGAAGCTTTTCTAATTCCATGTTCGTTTGCATATTTACCTTGAGTCACTCTGGGATACACAAAGCTATTCCAGTACTCAGTGTCTTTGTGCTCCCTGAAGCTGGAGGTAGGTGACATAGAAACCCAGCTACTGGGACACTGTCAAGTGTCCTAAATACTGAATTTATAATGCCAAATTTAGCAAATAAAAATATAGGAGATCTAATTAGATTTGAATTTCAGATAAACAGTATCTTTTGTATAAGTATGCACCATGCAATATTTAGGACATACTTATACGGATTTGTTGTTTATCTGAAATTCAAATTTAATTGGATACTCTGAACTTTATCTGGCAACCTTAGCTGTATGTGAACATTGTAAGGAGGAAACCAAAGCTTAACTAATCAATAATGTCCCAGAAGGGCACCTCAATATAGGTTTATGGGGTAAAGAAGAACCCAGGTACACCCTCAGAGCTTAGAAGATTTTTGCCTGTAGCAGAGGGAGAAAAACAAGGCATGCAGCTGCCCTTCCACTGTCCAGCGCCCATGGCCAACATCCTTAGTCAATGCACACACCCTTTCTGGCTTCAACAGAGCTACTGAGGCCTCCATTGCAAATCAATCAGATTTGGCTTGTGAAATGAAACCTTTTAACTATCCTTGACCTAGACAGGGCTAAGAGTGTGGAAATATGTAGAATTACCCAGGCCTAGTTCCCAGGCAAATTTCAATGGGTTTTCCTACTTTCTCCAGAATACAGAAAATAAAATAAAAAATAAAAATAAAAGATTATTGCCATGAAAAGCCATGGAATTCCAGAGTTGTCATGAGATAGCTCAGTTGGGACATTGATAATTAATGAGTTAATGATTCTTTAGCAGTGGTTCGTAAAGTATGGATCATAGTCCACATTGGGCATCTTGATAATGCACATCCTTTCTTTAGTTCTCCTGGTTAAATGATGTATAATTCATACACTGTCATCTTTATTCATGCATTCAAAGGTTACATATTGGACACCTACTAAATGAATGATTAGGAGTTACTAAAATGTTGTATGCACAACATTAAACTCTTGCTTTAGTAGAGCTTACTGATGCTCTAATTCAGGGTCTTACGTTACCATAGAGGCAGGCAAGGTTGCACAACTGTAATTAACCACAACTTGTGGAATTCCTGCTGCTTTCAGGAAGCACACTTGATTATCAATGTGGTCTTAACTCAATCATGGTTTCCAAATGCCTTCTAACTTATGAATTACTTTTGGCTTAGCTTATTCATTTACATTGGACTTTGTTGTGGGTTGTTCGGTTAACCCCAGAGTGTGCAGTGATATGTTTCCATCGACAGCATTTGAGGACGATAATTTTGCAATCACTAGACTTTAAGGCATGTATACCTTGTGATTCAAGCACATGTCATCTCTACCACTTTGCTAAGGCAAACCACAAGAAATTTGCTTGTATGGTGACACGTTCCCTCTTATTACTATTTTCTTTTCCATCTGTAGAGTGGGAATGGATAGAATAAGTGTGCTGTGAGGTCTTTTGCTCTGCCAAGCTTCACTGTGATCAAAAATGGTTTGAGAAATACTTTTCTAGAGCAACGATTCTCAACCCTGATCAGGTAGTATTAAATGATAATACATTTCATTTAATGATATCATATGACCAAACTTTTCTCCTATCAAGAAATTTTTATATTAACAAACATTAATTTTATGACACATAAAATTTCAACCAAAAGCATGTTACTATTTTTTTTATATTTTTTATGATTGATTCTTTTCAATTCTTTATTATGCTTACTGGTAGTCAGTTGCTAACAATCAAGTGGTGGCAAAATCCAGATCTTTAAAAAAGATGTGTAGGAAAAATATCTTTAGATTGACAAACTGTTTTCCACCTAATTTATTTTTCCTGCAAACTGGGAAAATATTTTCAGTATTTCACTTTAGGGCTATGTCACTTTGATTCCTTAGGAGCACAAACTACATATTACAAATTATTAGTGAATTATGAAATCAATTTAGTGAGTCTTGACCAATATTTTTTTTTAGAACAGAACATTTTTTGCCTCTTGAAAAGTTTGCAGTAGTTTTCTGTGTGTTTGCATGTGTGCGTCTTCTAGGGCACAACATAAAATGTCTTTTCTGTCGTGTAGCAGAGTCTTGGTTAAAAAGTTTGAAAAACTGTGCCCTACAGCAGTATTTCTCAGACTTTAATATGCATAAAAATTACCTGGGAATCTTGTTAAAGTGCAGTTCCTGACTTTGCAGGAACTGCATTTTAATAAAACTCCAAAGTGATTCCTGATGCCACTATTGCAGGGAACCACACTTTGAGTAGAAATGGCTTAAAGGAAAGAGCCACAGCCACGTGCAGAGGAAGACTAGCCACAGAAGAATGGCAAATGAAACTCTAGACTCTAAACATCCTGCCCAGGATGCCCTCGCTGCAAGAAGAGCCTCCACCACAGCCTCTGACTGAGACAGTCCTTTCTACCGGAAGACTGAGCCTACTTACCCTCTCTTTATTATTGTCTCCTTTCCTCTCTCTCCTCCTAGTGTGAGTTGCACACAGGTATAGATAATCCAAAGATAACCAGTTGATGAAAACTCTGAACTCAAGTCACTCCAGTATCTATTTTCCACCCAGCCATTTGAGTGATCTACTCAAAACACAAATCTGTGTCTCATCCCTCCTTAATACTCTTCAGTAGTTCCTCATTGTCTGCAGATGAAGTCCTCTGACTCATTTTATAGACTTGGGACATGCTCTCCTTCCCTCCAGCCTTATTTTTCTCCACCATTGTTCCCAGAACCCAGCATGTCTTTTCAGATCACGTATTGTTCTTGAATGTTCAAGTGTGAATTCCCCATCTAGATAATGTCTATTCATCCTTCAGATACCCCTCCAAGACCTTTCCTATGTCTCCCTTCCTGACTTAATGAGTTCAGGCTGCTCTAACAAAGTAGCATAGACCGTGTGGCTTATAAACAATATAAATTTATTTCTCCTAGTTATGGAAGCTAGAAGTCCAAAATCAGGGTACCAGCAAGGTCAGGTTTTGGTGAGGGCTTTCTTTCACACTGAAGACAGCTGACTTCTAATTGTATCCTCATGTAGTGGAATAAGGGCACAAATTTCATTGAAAGGGGCTCTATCCTCATGACTTAATTACCTCCCAAAAGCCTCAACTCTTAATACCATCACATTGGGAGTTGGAATTTTAACATACAAATTTGGGGAGAGACATTCAGTCCACAACACTTCTTCTGCATGTGCATGTACAGTGCCCCTCCCACCCCCCCCCACACACATAATTAGATTAGAGCAGTGGTGCCCAATTCTGGCTACATGTTAGCAACAACACCATGCATGCCTTTTTAAAAATACTGTTTAAAAACGTTGATACCTGAATCCATGCCACAGAGATGTAATTGGGCCAAAAGGAATCTAGAGTATGTGTCTATGTGTGTGCTCCCCAGGGATAGCTCTGTTCCTTGGTAAAACAGAATTTCATGTTCCTGCATGAATGATTAACCATCTCCATGGAGTTAGCTTCATGTCCTGGTACTTTTTCTTTTTTTGTCTTTTTTTTGTGACTGGTAAGGGGATCGCAACCCTTGGCTTGGTGCC
>NW_007751656.1:8418-9212 GCF_000696425.1 Galeopterus variegatus | reverse complement strand
CTGTAAGGGGATCGTAACTCTTGACTTGGTGTTGTCAGCACCACGCTCAGCCAGCAAGCAAACCGGCCATCCCTATACAGGGATCCAAACCCGTGGCCTTGGTGTTATCAGCACCGCACTCTCCCAAGTGAGCCACGGGCCGGCCCTGGAATCTGCCTTTCTAACAAACCTCTTCTGGGGAATTCTAAAGCACACTGGAGTCTGAGGACCACTGCCGTCAGAGTTTGGGAGATAGGGCATCTCACTGGGTGGAAAAATATATGCACAGTGGCCACACGGAGGTAAAGCTGTGGATGAGAAGCTTTGTCCCTGTCTCCCTGCATCCCACTCATCCCCATCCCAGGACCCACATGGTTCTCAGGGCCACTGCAGCCTTTTACTTGCTGGTGAACAGCAGTAGCCAGGTGAGCATGAGTGTGACCATGGCAGAGATCCACAGGGACTACAAGGACGAGGACAGCTTCACGTACCTGACCTGCACCTCCCAGGAGATGTTTGGCTGCCAACCAGCAGCCCCAGTGATGGGACAGACCCTGCCATCCTCTCTAGCCCCTGCCACAAAGAACTTACCTGATGGCTTCTTGGCCTTTCGGCTGAGATCAAGTGTAGTATGTGCTCTTCACAGTTTAGTAATCTGAAATGCTGTCTGTCTGAGGACGCAACATTAAGTGGACATTTGTTACAAGGAGGTGGACCATGGAGCTGTTCTATTCCACTCCGTGCAGGCATCTCATGCTGCTGCCTGTGGGTAACTGTCAGTTACTGCCCCGAGTGCGAAAGGAGCAAGCTCTTTT
>NW_007751656.1:0-7921 GCF_000696425.1 Galeopterus variegatus | reverse complement strand
TGCACCTCCCAGGAGATGTTTGGCTGCCAACCAGCAGCCCCAGTGATGGGACAGACCCTGCGATCCTCTCTAGCCCCTGCCACAAAGAACTTACCTGATGGCTTCTTGGCCTTTCGGCTGAGATCAAGTGTAGTATGTGCTCTTCACAGTTTAGTATCTGAAATGCTGTCTGTCTGAGGACGCAACATTAAGTGGACATTTGTTACAGGAGGTGGACCATGGAGCTGTTCTATTCCACTCCGTGCAGGCATCTCGTGCTGCTGCCTGTGGGTAACTGTCAGTTACTGCCCCGAGTGCGAAAGGAGCAAGCTCTTTTACTCCTTGCTCCCCAACCCACTTACTATTTTGTTCTCAGATAAAGGGTGTATCTGATATTATACTGATAAGCACAGATGCTACACATCACAAAAAAAGAAAAAAAGAACTTGTCTTCTGACTCATGCATCAGATGCTGGCAGAACAGATTGCTCTGAAGTGAATGACTTTAAAGGGGTCCAGGGTGGTAAGGACGGACCAGAGAAACAGCCCCATCAAATGACTCTGAAGCCATGGGAACTTCTTGCGTGGTTTCTCTTTTCATGCTCCTTTTCTAGAAGAAAAGTTTGGATTGCTCTTGGAACTGTTGCAAGTAGTAGCTCTCTTCTGCATAAGAACAGTTAGCTTGTGCGATGAGCTGCAGAGGCATAATAAGTGTCTTCTGCAGTGGACATGGGCAGGACCTTGAGGAGTTTGATGTCCCGCCTGCGCGTGGGCAGAGTCCCAGGCGTGAGGGCAGAGTCCCAGGGGGCCAGACCAGCTCCTCGTATGGTGGCTTCAGGGCTGCATCACAAGGGGGCATCATGGAAGGTTCAAGTTCTCTTGCGACCCTGGCTCTGAGACTTGCCTGGTACCATTTCTGCCACATTTTTGGTCAAGCCCAGATTCGAATGGGCAAACAGACACCATCTCTTGATGGAAAAACCTTCAAAGATTTTATAGCCATGCTTCATCATCTAGCACAGACTCCTAATAACCACTCCTAGCTTTTCCTCCACCAGCCACATCCTACACTTTCTGTGATCTATTTCCTTCCCCCAGCCTCTGCCTCCCTTGGGTAGTGGGTGTGGCTGCCCCCAGCCTCCCCACTGTGCTCTGCCTCCTGCCAGACTCCAGGGAGAATGCCCTGTGGCTCTCCACCCAGACTCTGCTCTCTTGGTAAGTGTGGCCATTTAGGCAGAACTGTGTCCTTTCTTATAAGGTGCATAGAGGTTTGGTTCTTACCCTTGTGATCCATCAAACATCCTCAAATACCAGAACTCAGAAGGCTTGTGTATTAGAGTAAGTGTCTGTCCAGTACAGTGCTTAACTGCCTTGTATATACATCCGTTCTCTTGGCATCTTGTAAAAGCTCGATGGTGTCTTGTCAATGTCATGTAGAAAGTGGCATGCTATAGGCTCATGGTAAAATGCACATTTTCAAACTTTGTTCTATTCATTAAACATTCAGTGTCTGCTCACAATGGGTCAGTGCATTACAATGCAGCATGGTAAGGGGATAAGTGTTCTGGATAGTTCCTACAACATCCAGCTCAGACTTGGAGTCCAGGGATAGTTCCCAGAAGAAGTGCCATCTAAACAAATACATAGTGGGAGAGAATGTGCCAGACCAAGAAGCCCAGGAAAAAATATTGTAGGCACAGCAAACAGGATGGAATATCTGAAGAAGTAAAATAATTTCAGTGTGGCTGGAACTTTGAGGAATGAGTAGAGAAAATAAGGAACAGTGAGTCACAAGGCTGGAGAGGGGCCAGGACTTGGAGGGACAGTGAAGAAGAGAGGATTTTATCCAGAGAAGATGGGAAGGGAGGCTCAACACTTCTGAGGTCAGCGGTGCTGCCATCGCCTTCCACTTTAGAAAGATCACTCTGCCTAAGAAAGCAAGCTGGTGTAAGTTTTCGATTTCCTTTTTAGAAAGGTCACTGTCTGCAAGTTACTAAGGATATTATTGGAGAATATGAAATTAGGTCATTGAAAGATCTTAAGGAGGAGAGTGACAAAATTAGATTTGTATCCCAGAGCTATGATGTTCCAAAAGAGCCTAGAGGGCATAGAAAGATGAGGATCTGGAGGAGGTTCGGAGTGGAGATGACAATCCAGGCATCAGGAGCTTTGTGTCCTCCGTGGCTTCATTGAGGGTCAGTACTTCATCCAGCCCTAAAACTGGACAAGTTCATGGAGAGGCTGGACACTAGCACCACCCAGGACACAGCAATTCCATTGTCCCTGGCAGCTCAGGTGAGGTCTGAGAGGGAGATAAAGTGCTGATTGGCTACAGGATGGGGTCTTTAGGTTCCCTCCCTAAAATTAGGACACTACCTACAAAATGTCCCAACAGCTCTACTCTGATGGAGGTGGTTTGCTTCAGGGAAACCTGAAGATCACCGGGGACATTTTTTACATCCTCTCAGTCTAAAAAGAACTGGCTCATCCACTGTGTGGAGAGCACCCCGGTGACTTTGTAGAGTGGCCAGACATTTCTCTCTGTCACAGAATACAAGAGTCAGAACTACAAATGCTGTTTGGAGACCAGGAGTGGACGGGTGAGGACAGGAGGAGATGCCGCAGGTGGAGCTGCAGAGCCTGGGCTGGAGGAGGAGAGCCTGGTCCAGAAAGTGGGGACATAGAGAGGAACCGAGAGAGCAGAATGTCGTGAGGTGGCCACTGTAGGTATCACAAGCAGAGAGGTATTGAATGCAGGAAATTTATCAGATGTCAAAAAGCTGGAAGGGCAGAACAGAGAACAGAGCAGCTGAAGGACAAAAAAGCATAAAAGGGATATGCAGAAATCAGAAAGAGAAGGTGAGAAAGAAAGATTGAAGATATGGGACACAGAGCTAGAGCCCCCAAGCCAGCACCTGCCACTGCATTTATGCTACTGAGACCCACGGAAACTGAAAGTGCTTCTCTCCTCCTGCCCCTCTCCACCTGCCACCACTGTCCCTCTGCAGCAAAAAGAACAAGAGGCTGACACCAGGTGGTGAGGGGACCTAAGAGAGTGGTGTGAAGTTCCCAGTCCCCGCAGTACTGAGCAGTGCCCAGAGGGGCACAGAGGAAAAAACAAGTGAATGACCTGTGCCTGCCACTCTCCCTGGCTTGTGTGTTTTGTTGTCACGTAGTATTTAAGTATTTTCTAAGCCCTACTAGCATTAATTTACTGCCTGATGAAGTCAGAGTTTAGTCAGTTATCCATATGCATACCATTGCTTTATCATTTCCTTTATTGAGGTTTGCTGGTGAAGGCACTATTTTTTTTTTATTTGAAAATGTCTTTATTTACCTTCGTTCTTGCAGATGTTTTTATTCAGTACAGAATTTGCAATTACCTTCTTTCGACACATTCATAGGTCAATCCATATACTATCAGTCTAACCCTGGCTACTTTATTTTACTTTTTTGACAGCTGGCTAGCATGACATCTGGACCCATGACCTTGGTGTGCTCTAACCAACTGAGCTAACCAGCCAGCCTAACCAGGCCTACTTTGAAGGTGATCTCTCACTCCCTCTCTCCCTTCTTTCTTCCCTCAATGTTTTATCTTTTTTTTTTTTTTTAAAAAAAAAAAAAAGATAAAACATTGAGGGAGGGCCGGCCCGTGGCTCACTCGGGAGAGTGTGGTGCTGATAACACCAAGGCCACGGGTTCGGATCCTATATAGGGATGGCCGGTTTGCTCACTGGGTGAGCGTGGTGCTGACAACACCAAGTCAAGGGGTAAGATCCCCTTACCGGTCCTCTTTTTTTTTTAAAAAAAAAAAAAAGATAAAACATTGAGGGAGGGCCGGCCCGTGGCTCACTCGGGAGAGTGTGGTGCTGATAACACCAAGGCCACGGGTTCGGATCCTATATAGGGATGGCCGGTTTGCTCACTGGGTGAGCGTGGTGCTGACAACACCAAGTCAAGGGGTAAGATCCCCTTACCGGTCCTCTTTTTTTTTTAAAAAAAAAAGAGGACCGGTAAGGGGATCTTACCCCTTGACTTGGTGTTGTCAGCACCACGCTCACCCAGTGAGCAAACCGGCCATCCCTATATAGGATCCGAACCCGTGGCCTTGGTGTTATCAGCACCACACTCTCCCGAGTGAGCCACGGGCCGGCCCTCCCTCAATGTTTTAAAAGTATTCTTTGTCTTTGATTATTTGCAGTTTTACTATGATATTTTCAGTATGATTTTCTTTTTATTTTTCTTGACATTTATTGGGCTTCTTGAATCTATAGATTAGTGTCATCCTTTCTGGAGAACTCTCAAACACTGTCCCTGCAAATACTATCTCTGCCAATGTTCCCGCCTCTCTTCTGGAATCTTCTAACTCTGTCTCCCAAGTATTTTATCCTCTCTTTGCTATTTTCTGTCTTTCTCTCTCATTCTTTGTAAAATATTCTGACCTATCTTTCAGGTCTGTCATTTTCTGCATTGGATCTGCTTTAAAAGCAATTTACTGAATTATTAATTTGAGTTATTTTATTTTTTCATGTGTTGAAGTTTTTGTTGTTTTTTTACAAATCTGTCATTTGACTTGTCATAGTTTCCTGTTCCCTGACATATTTTTAAGGGTTTTTTTTTCCGACACAATAATCATTAGAAATCATCTGTTTCTAATAATTCTAGCATATGAAGTCTTTGGGGGCTAGTGTGTACAGATTTTTCTGTTAGTTTATTGTATCTTATTTCCTTGTACTAATTCATCTTCGATGTAGTGCTACTTTTTGCCTTTGACTATTTATTTGTGAGATTTTCCAGAGGCCTGGGATAAAGATGCTCTTTATCCAGAGAAGTTTTGCATTTACAACTGCCAAACACTTGGGCACTAGGAACCTGTAACCATTTACAAGTTAATATGTCTCTTGTACCTGACATTGTGGATTTGGGATGTAAGTGCTCAGTAGGGTCAACATTTATTTTTCAATCTCAGTGACAGGTATCTTTCCCTGCTTAATCTCAAGCTCTTCCCACTCAAGAGGGAGCAGGAAAAGGGCCCGGTGCACTTCTGGTTCAGCCTGTCTTCTGAGCCTCAGCTCAGTATGGAAGCTGCCTCCAGCCAGATCTGCAAATGCACCAGCACCTTTTTGTTTCTTGACTTCCAAATTGCATACTATGTGCGGCCTGTGGCTTACCTGGGAGGAGAGTGCGGTGCTGATAACACCAAGGCCACGAGTTTGGATCTCTATATAGGGATGGCTGGTTAGCTCACTGGGAGAGCATGGTGCTGACAACACCAAGTCAAGGGTTAAGATCCCCTTAGCAGTCATCTTTTAAAAAAATAAAAAATAAATAAAATTCCAAGAGTATGTATATACACATAAATACATATACATACATACATACAAATATATACATATATATATATATATATGTTTTTTTTTTGTTTTTTTTTGGCAGCTGGCCACTGTGAGGACCCAAACCCTTCACCTTCGTGTTACAATGCCATGCTCACTAAGTGAGCTAACCAGCCAGCCCCCAAGAGTCTATATTTCTGCATGAATATTTCCCATCTCTGCCCATAGGTTATATAAGTTTTCATATCTTCTCTGCCTATTACTAATACCCGACACCCGAATTTTTCTATGTAAATCTACCTATACTTTAAGACTCATTCAAGTACACCTTGTACGTCTGTGTTCCTCATGATGGCTGCAGAAATGCAGATGTGTGAGCCCTACCCAGACCCATGTGATCAGAATTTCTGGGGGTGGGTCCCAGATTTTCAATCCTACTGTATAGCAGGGTTGAGAATCATGGTTATGCATAAAGCCTTCTCGCTATCTCAGTTCTTCCTAAATCCTAACGCTTATTGACTGGAACAGAGCCCACAGTGCTTGTGTGTTCATTATCTCCTTAAATTTGTAAACACCCTGTGTTTCTAAATAGAAAATAAACACCTTTATGGATAATATAGCTTTGCTTTCCATATGGCATATAGATCTGCCCCTGGCAAATAATAAGGACCTAAAAATATTTTCATATGTGGTCTTTATGGGGTATGCAAGTGGGAAAATGACCTATTTGTCCCAGGTAACATACTGATGACACAGCTCCTAAAATAATAACTTAAAAAATTTACAAAACAATAGAGGATTGGTTAAATAAAACGTGTTCACCATATGATATAATACATTACAGCCATTAAAAATGTGGAGAAGACTATTAAATGGCATGGTAAAATGATTTTGATACATTAATGAGAAAAAGTAAATTACAAACAGTATATATGCTATGCATGTCATTATATATTTGTCAAACCTATTGAATGTACAATACCAATAATAAATTCTAATGTGTACTTTTGATACAGAGAAAAGAGAACTCTTGTACACTGTTGGTGGGAAAGTAAATTAGTACAGCCACTGTGGAAAATGGTATGGAGCTTCCAGAAGAAAACTAAAAATGGGAATACCAGATTGATCCAGCAATTTCAATTCTATGCATATATTCAAAAGAAATATGGCACTGCCATGTTCATTGCAGTCCTATTCTTAATAGCCAAGACAACAGATGAATGGATTTTTAAAATGAGGCGTGCATACGCAATGGAATACTATTCAGCCTTAAAAAGGAATGAAATCCTGTCATTTGAAGCAATGTGGATGAGCCTGAAGGGCATTATGTTAAGAGAAATAAGCCAGGCACAGAAAGACAAACATCACATGTTCTCACTCATATGTGAGGGCTAAAAAATTGATCTCATGGAGATAGTAAAATAGCAGCTATCAGAGGCTGGAAAGGGTGGTAGGGGCAGGGAGATGAAGAAAGGTTGGTTAATGGGTACAAAAATACACTTAGATAGAAGGAATAAGTTCTAGTATTAGGTAGCACAGTAGGGTAACTATAGTTAACAATAATTTATTGTATGTTTCAAAACACCTAGAAGTGAGGATTTGAAATGTTCCCAATACAAAGAAATGATAAATATACAAGGTCATGGATATCCCAATTACCCTGATTTGATTATTACACATTGATACATGTATCAAAATATCACATGTACCTTATAAATGTGTATAGTTAGGGGCTGGCTGGTTAGCTCATTTGGTTTAGAGCACAGTTATAACACCAAGGTCAAGGGTTCAGACCCCCGTACTGGCCAGACATTAAAAATAAATATACATACAATTATTATGCATTGATTAAAAATACCCAAAAAACTGTGGACTTTAGATGATAATGATGTGTCAAGGTAGGTTGATCCATTGTAACAGATTCATGGCTCTGGTGGGGCATGTTGGTAATGGGGGCTGTGCACGTGCTGGGGTGGGGACTATGTGGGAAATCTCTATACCTTCTGCTCAACATTGCTATGAACCTAAATCTGCTCTTAAAAATAAAGTCTTTTTAAAAAGTATGTAATTTAAAGAACTCAGGGAAGTATATCTGGGGAAGCGATATTCCTGAACATTTTTGTATTTAAAAAATAAGATATAACTGAAGGCAACATCATTTTCCTAGGTTGTGTGTGTGTGTGCACCTAGATCTGGGAAAGGCTAAGTGAAAGGTGCTAACCACTGAATTTAAACAGCATGTCCTTTCTCTGCTGGTTTCCATCCTAGTGGACTCACTGCAATGACAGGAATGTCTTCTGCACTGCAGAGGCTCCATCACCCCTGAGACTGCTCTGCTGCTCACGTCTGTGACTTCCTTCAATCAACGCACGAAAGAGTGGCCCGTGCTGCGGCCCTGCCTGAAGGCGTGGAGCAGAAATATGACAGGTGAGCTGGCAAAGTCCTGGATACTAAATGTCTGGATTCACTAGCTTCTGATATGTGAAAATGGAATATGAAAGGAAGGTAACACACAGTTCAGCATTTTACAACCTTAGCTTCAATGCAGGTTTCAACATCTATGGAAAGAGATGATCACTTTTTTCTATTTGGAGAATAAAATAGTTTAC
>NW_007751655.1:8747-9212 GCF_000696425.1 Galeopterus variegatus | reverse complement strand
GTGGTTTGAAACCCAGGGGTGTGTCCTGAAACCCAAGCCCAGGGAAACTGAGCACCTCCTATATCAGAATGACCACTAAGAGGTGAGAGAGCCCCTGGATTATTTTTAAAATTATTTTAAAAATCACATTTTTAAAAGTATTTAGTGGTAAGACTCTATTCTACTCCCAGATAGGGCTGTTATTCCACCTACGTACATATTTGACCTTATGTATTTTCCTTCTCTTTCTCAAAAGTATGTTTCTCTATGTAGCCCACTTTATCATTAGTTTATTTTGGGGCTGTGTGGATTTGTGGACTGTGCATTCCTGTGGTCTAATGTCTCTCTGTCTCTTCACCTTTTTAAAATTTATTTACATAATTTTATAACTGTCTTTCCATTTATGTCTCTGCTCTTCTTTTTTTCCCCCTTTCTCTTGGTTTATATTTTGATTATTCTACCTTTTTCTGTACCTCTTTCTCTCTG
>NW_007751655.1:6039-7000 GCF_000696425.1 Galeopterus variegatus | reverse complement strand
CCATTCTGTAGGTTCTCTTTCAACCATTTTTGTTTGCTTGTTGTTGTTTTTTCTGTGCAGAAGTTTTTTTAGTTTGATGTAATCTCATTTGTTTATTTTTTCTTTTGTTGCCTGTGTTTTTCAGTTGTTATTCATAAAGTCTTTACCCAGTCCTCCTTCCTACAGTACTTCCCCTGTGTTTTCTTTTAGGAGTTTCATAGTTTCGGGTCTCTATATATAAGTCTTTTATCATTTTAAGTTGATTTTGGTATATGACAAGGTACTGATCTAGTTTAATTCTTTTACACATGGATGTCCAGTTTCCACAGCACAGCTTATCAAAGAGGCAGTCTTTTCCCCAATGAATGTTCTTGTTACCATTGTCAATCATTAGTTGGCTTTATGTATACATAGGTTGATTTTGTGTTCTTTGTTCTTTTTCATTTTTCTGAGTGTCTGTTTTTATACCTGTACCATGCTGTTTTGTTTATTTGGTTACTATAGCTTTGTAGTGTAATTAAAAGTCAGGTAGTATTGTGCTTCCTGCTTTTTAATTCTTTATATTTGTTTATATTTTTCTCAGGATTGCTTTGGCTGTTCAGGGTCTTTTATATTTCCATATGAATGTTAGGATTTTTTTTTCTATTTCTGTGAAGAATATCTTTGGTATTTTGATTGGGATTACATTGAATCTATAGATTGCTTTGGGTAGTATGGACATTTTCACGATGTTAATTCTTCCAACCCAAGAGCATGAAATATCTTTACATGTTTGTGTCCTCTTTAACTTTTTTCAGCAGTGATTTGTAGTTCTTATTGTAGAAATCTTTCACCTCTTTGGGTAAATTGGTTCATAGTGTGTGTGTGTGTGTGTGTGTGTGTGTGTGTGTGTGTGTGTGTGTGTGTGTGTCTATTGTAAAGGGATTTGCTTTCTTGATTTCTTTTACTGCTAGTTTGTTGTTGGAGTATAAAAGTGCTACTG
>NW_007751655.1:3932-4620 GCF_000696425.1 Galeopterus variegatus | reverse complement strand
CTCTTATTTTTTCAATTAGCTTAACTAATGTTTTGCCTATTTTATCTTCTCAAAAAACCAAGTTTTTGTTTCATTGATCTTTTGTATCATTTTTGTGTCTCTATTTCATTTAGTTCTGCTCTGATCTCAGTTATTTCTTTCTGTCTACTAATTTTGGGATTGGATTGTTCTTGGTTTTCTAGTTCTTTGAGGTGTAGCATTAGGTTGTTTATTTGAAATCTTTCTCTTCTTTTGATGTAAGCATTTATTGCCATATATTTCCCCCATAGTACTGCTTTTGCAGTATCCCATAGGTTTTGGTATGATGTGTCTTTATTTTCCTTAATTTCAATAATGTTTTTGATTTCCTGATTTAATACTTCTTGGACTCATATAGTATAGTTTCCAGAGTTTTGTTTGTTATTGATTTTTAGTTTGAATCCATTGTTGTCTGAAAAGATACTTTAATTTAATTTTAATTTTTTTAGAATTTGTTGAGAGTTCATTTGTCATCTAACATTTGCTCTATCCTAGAGAACATTTCTATTTACTTCTGAACTAATAAATATCCTTCCAAATACGATTCTGTCTTATTCACTAATAGGATTTGGGGTTTAAAGCTCAGAATTAACTCAGTGTGACATTTGTGACACATTTTATTTATTTATTTAATTTATTTATTGATTGATTTTTATTGAAGCATAATTGA
>NW_007751655.1:0-664 GCF_000696425.1 Galeopterus variegatus | reverse complement strand
CTGGAGATACGTAAAGCAAATAGTTCTAATGTTTCTTAAAATATGATGTTTCTAAGATGTTATATAGACTTGCTTTTTTTTTTTTTTTCTATTTCTCTCCTCTTGCTTCTTTCCCTCGTCCCTCTCTCTTTCTGTCCTTCTTTTCTATGGAATGCCCCAGTAGCACTTTCTGTCAAAAACTTTCCCTCCTCTTTGAGAACCATATTCTGCAGCACTTATTTAAAACAAGTGTGCTATTTAGTTAAATAGCATGTGAAATACTGTAACATATTACATTGTTGTATTTTGTTGTAGGCCAGATATTATCCAACTTTAAAAAAATTTCATCCCCATAATAAAATATTTTTTGAGTATATATCTTAAATATATTCATATTTATTTATAAAGTGTGTATATACCATTGTACTAATATATATTATAGATATTAAAAAGTAGAATTTTCAAGAGAATGAGATGCAATGATAATACACACACACACACACACACGCACATATATATATATATATATATGAAATGATATACATGTAGTAAGCATATATAAATTACTATTTTCTTTCCATACCTCAACAGATCATCACGCACACCTTCTGGAATGAGCATAACCCACTATACAGACTGAGCTTTAAATCTGAAACTTCTCATACAATGCATAATATTCTTTTTA
>NW_007751654.1:0-9213 GCF_000696425.1 Galeopterus variegatus | reverse complement strand
AGGAGCAGTGAGTACTGATGCTGTGGGTTTGCTAGTGGTGGACACCATGCGGTCACCATGGGTAAAAGATGCTCACTCCCTCCTCGTTCTTTTTGAGTAAACTGGACTGATGCTCTGTCTCCTTGAGCAAGCAGCGTCTCTTGATAAGTAAAAATCCATTTTTTCTGCCCCTAGCAAAGAACGTGATGCTCCAACATTACTGCGAGTGTTTATGTTTTGTTTTGATAGAAAGAACATAAGAGTTTGGAATAAGTGAGAAGTTTCGATTTGTTTGAAAATATCTTTAACAAATAAGCATTTTTGAACAATAGAAGTATTGACACAATCACACATCTGAAGTGAAGCATACTCCCAAGCACCTAACTCGTGTTTCCTGTTTTGGTTAACACTTTTTAATTGACTTCTTTGGTATTTCCACTGTCGCTCTTCCACCTGCACGTGGACTGAGGGCCATGCATTGTCACCCGGGAATCCAGCACCTGGGAGTTCTGGCAGAGCCTGTGGTCGACCCTGTCTTGCTCAGGTGTCTTGCTCAGGTGCCTTGCTCAGGTGTCTTGCTCATTACTACCAGAGCTGGATAGCAAGGAATTCACCCCAGAACTGTGCCAACATAGCCAGGTCCCAGCTGGACCTGGGCTTCTCATTTCTTTGGGCCACTGGTTCTTACCCTGGTTGCTCATTAGTATTCATGGGAATTTTTGAAAAGTAGGGGGAGCCAGCCCACGCCTAGAGATTTGGCTGTAAGGGATCCTCACTGGGCCAGGACACTGGTTTGGGTGCCCTGGGTTTGGGTCCCTCATCAGGGCTCTTGCTCTGTAACACGCCACCTTTTCCCAGGCCCAGGGTGGAGAAGAGCATCCCACATCTGTGGCTGCAATTTAAGGGATTGTTGGTTATGCTGCTCAGCAATTCTACACAACTATTCACCCAGTCTTTTTCTCCCCTAAATGTAACACATGAAAAGTTGATCTCTCCTGAAAAATAGATAGGATGGTGGTGACAATGGCAGCCGTTCCTGCTTACTGCGTTCCTCCCATGGGCAAGCCTGGCTCCCTTCAATCAGGGCCAACAGTCTGGCAAGGACTGGCTTTCCGTCTCTGGTGGATACAGGAGCTCAGTGAAATGGAGATCTGAAGGGAGAAAGTGCTACAGCCAAGCTTTGAGGTGTCATTCTGTCTTTCTCCTTTCTCTATTTAGCTTTTCTTGACTTTTTCTGTTGGTGGAACCTGTACTATTACTGTATTGCATTCGCTAAAAGCTACTACATGTCCTCTTTGGAAGTGGACAGAGAATAAATTGCAAATAAACACCCTTAATTATTCCCATATAGACATAAATCGCATAAAGATGTTGACATATTATTGGATTCCTCAAGGCAAAATAGGGGAATTGTACTTGGTGTGGTTGATAGTTTCCAAAGATGGCCAAGAGGGCCACGTCAATTCATTCTTCCTCTACACACTTGCCACTCCCCACTGAGCTGGGGAATCTACTCAAACCTCCCCCATCCCCACCCCGGCAACCACCAAGTCTTTTCTGACCAAGAGAATCCTATAGAAGTAAATTCTGGAACGTCTGAGTCCAAGGCTTTCATGGACTGACAGCTTCTGCTTCCTTCCTTCCTCTCAGACCTCAACCTCTGTGGCTACGAGAAGCCTGGACTACATGCGGAGGCATGTGGAAGAGAACCCAGTCACTCTGGGGTCAGTCCCTGCACCAGCTGGGGTCCCAGCCAGCAGGCAGCACCTACTGCCAGCTACATGAGGGGTGCCTGCTTGCAGACCCCAGCCCCAGATGACTATAGCTTCCACCAGTGTCACGTGGAAGACAACACCTGCCCAGCTGTGTCCAGCAATCCACAGAATCGTGAGAGGTAGTAAAACAACTGTTGCCTTAAACCACTGCATTTTGGGGTGGCAGCAATAGATTAGAAACAACGGCAATGAAAACAAAAACAGTTGGCACTGTGGCTTGCTCCAGGTTATGGGAATTGTATTAAATTGGGTTCTCCAGAGAAGCAGAACCAATAGGGATGAAGAGAGAGACAGCGAGACAGAGAGACAGAGAGAGAGATCGAGATCTGCAGGGCAGGCGGACAGGCCAAACACTTTGGCAGGAGTGAGCATTGCAGTCTCGGGGTCTAAAGCTAGAAACTCAGCCAGAATTTTCATGTTGCATCTGGAGGCAGAATTCTGTCTTCCTCGGGGACCTCAGTCTCTTCTCTTGGGGCCTTCAGCTGGTTGGATGAGGCCTACTCATGTAATGGCCTCACTGCTCTGCTGTACTCAAAGTCTGTTGATTTAAATGTCAATGACATCTAACAAATACCTTCACAACAGTATCTAGACTGGTGTTTGACCAAACAACCGGGTACCATGGCCCAGCCCAGTTGACACGTAAAACGAACCTTCACAGCAATGAAGCCTGCATGGGACACCCTGGCGTACAGGCCTGTGCAAAACCATTGCTCCTCTGTTACTGCTGCAAACAATAAAGGTGGGATGCCCTGGGCCACCCCAGGCCAGGGACCGTGGGACAGCCAGGTTTCAGTCCCTCGAGTTGGGAAAAGATGGAGAACATGCCTCCTTCAGACAAGCCCCCAGGGCCTCCCGAGTCAATGACTTTATAAACCACAGTCAGCACAACCTCCAACCCCCTCTCTGGGTGAGTTCAGCCCTAGAAAAAGAGGAGGGGATTTGGCTCACTTCTGCACCCAAATATCTAAGAAAGCCCAGACTCTAAACTCACCCCTCAAAGTGAAGAGAGTGAAAACCTGATGGAGATTGGGCTGGCCATTCCCAATAAAATGGTGCTTTGTACCAAATGGCTATTTTCACAATTCCCAGGTTAGCTTTAGGTGGAATTTAGTTTCAAGGACAACTAAATTAAAAAATTTTAAAAAAACAAAAAAAACTTTGCTTTTTTTTTTTTGTAAAGGTCATCTGTACAGGGTTTGCAAAAATAGACGGCTAATCAAGTGCCCTCTCCTCTGGCCAGCCTCTTCCAGTCCCTCAATGTCCTATCATCAGACAGGGCTTTTTAAAGTATGAATCTGATATGTGAGCCCTCGTTTAAAATCCTTTCTTGGCTCCCTGTCATCCGTGGCAGGTTCCCGAGATGCAGTTTAGGTGGCATGAGGGTGAATGTTTATATTTTTGTTTTTATGATTATCTTCTATTTAGCACAAGTAAGATGGGTTTCCGTTTTGGTAGTAGAATGGAATGTATTTATTTCTTAGTGGATTTAAAGGTAAATATTAGTTCGATAGTGCTCCAGGTGGTGGGAAATGGCAGCAGCCATGCAGGTGGACTCAGACCCTTGAATCTGGGGAGGGTGTGGCCCGGGTCACCTGTGGTTCCCCCTCCTGCCGCCTCTCCTCTCTTTTCTCCACTGGAGGCCAAGCCTCCATCTCCCACGATAGCAAAGAGCCAACAGTTCCTGGGACTACATCTGCTGACAGTGCCGATCCCGGTGCCTAGAAGGCTCAACCCTCAGCCCCCATCATGTCCAACTGGAAGACTCCTGCTGATCCTTTAAAACCCAGCTCAGGAGTCACCACTTTCATGAGGCTTTCTCCGAACCCCCTCCCTCCCACCATCCCTGGCATAATTGATCCCTCCTGTGTGCCCTTCACGCCAGGAATAATGACCTTGTGGAGGACGTCCTCAGGAACCTGGGTGCACGCAGCCTAAGAAACTGAGGCCTGGGATTGGGAGGAAAAGACCCCAGCATCCCGGACTGGCTGCTGAAGCTGATGGCCAAGGGCAAGGTATAAAAAGCAAAGGAGGCTGCTCATTTCCTGCCACAGCCCCAAGGCAGCTGGGCCGCATCCAAAGGGTCTCCCTCTTAGCCCGTTTCCCAAACACAGGGAAAACACACCCCCTCTCCCCTCCCTGCCCCTAACTTGTGTCCCTGGAGGGTGAAGACAAGTGGAGGCCTGTGTGTGGTGCGTCTACCCCCTCCTCTCCCAGCCCCCAGCCCCGAGCTTCCCTCACAGCAGGGAAAACTGTTCTGCACAAGCCCCCTGCAAGAGGGAACATCCAGCCCTGTCTTCAGAAAGAGCCCAGATCCAAATCACTGTTTCCAGAGAGAACCCCTCCCAGTGTCATCACCAGCGAGTGTGGGTTACAGAAAGGGGACAGGAGTCTGCACTAGGACTATGTCTTCTTCGTGGTTTCTGTCCCAGTGGAGCAAGATTCCCCAAGGCTTGCCTCCCTTATGTCAAAATGGGACACAGGCTTCCAGGAGTTTCCAGTTCATGTGCCCGGACCCCTGACAGGCAGCTGGTGTGAAATCTCAGTTCTTCCTCTTAGGGCTAGTGTCTGGGCTCAGGACCTTGGTTGCCCGTCTGTGGACCAGGCCTACGGAATGGACTCTAGTCACTTCTCTGCAGGAAGGGTGGAGCTTCCTTTTTGACTCTGCCCTTTTCCCCCTGCAGGGGGTGGGACTGTCAATCAAGGGGTGAGCCCATCCGTCACTGGCCAATCACAGAGCCCTACCCTGGAAAGAGAAGGTCTCTTAGTCTGAAATCAAGAACATAAGGATGAAGCGAGAAAGCAATCTAGAAAACAAAGTCAGCACAGGAGAAAGTAAAGCTGGAGAGAGAGGGTCGGAGGGAGGAAGGGAGAGATTGGAACCCAGGAACGCAGCCCCTAGTGGGATTGGCTGCTCCCCTTGGAGCAAGACCCCTGATTGACACTGCAGGTGAAAGGCACTAGCTAACGAGAAAGAGACCACTTGATTAGATGCCTGGCCTGAGTAGCCCAAAAAGTAAGAATCGTCCCCACTGCCACTGCTGCCTGGTTCTGCCTGGGGAGACTGGCAGGGGCAGGTGGTCCTGGCTTAATGCTCAGAGTCTCAAAGAAAGCCCACCTCTCCGCTGAGGGGCACCCTGGTGTGACTGAATTGTGGCAGGCATGGAGAGTCCCCTGGGCTGTGGTTAACGTGCTATCAATGCCTTCTGAGACCTGTGGAGGCTGATGGAGAAGTCTGGCCACACTGTGAAGAGAGGAGCGGCCTTCCAGCACTTTCTACAGAGTACCTGTCATTACTTGCAGGCCACCATGCTGAGGCTGGGCTGCTCTGTCCAGTGGAGAGAGGCCCTGCTCCCAGCGCTGGAAGGAAGACTGGCCAGTCTTCAGTTGTGAGCTGGCTCTTGGCTTGGGGGAGCTCTCCACCCTGCCTGAGACTCAGCCCTTCCAGAAGAGCTCCCTCCTGGCACAGGGTAGCGTCCTGCCCTCCACCTTTATTTTGTTCTACAATTTAAAAAATTGGGATATAAATTACATACAGTAAAATATACAAATATATTTGTGTATTCCCCCGTGCAATAACCACCCACATCAAGATTCAGAGAGGGACCCCTCCTGCCCCCAGAGGTAACCTCTACTCTGACATCTACCATCATCATAGATTAGCTTTGCCTGTTCTTGAACTTCATAAACATGGGACCATACAGTTGCCGTACAGGAAACTTTGTGTCGTTTCTTTCACCTGGCATATTTCTGAGATTCATCCAAGTTTGCATGCAATTGGTTTTTTGTCATTGCTGAGTGGTTTTTCATTGCATAGCTATACTACATTTGGATTGTGTCTGTATAGGCATTTAACAGATATTTGGGTTGTGTCTTGTTTTTAGCTATCACAAATAAAGTTAATGAGCATTTTAGTGGATATTTGCACTTATTTCTCTTTGATAAAAACCTGGGAGTAGAACTGCTGGGTGATTTGGGAGGTGAATATTTAATGTTACTAGAAAACGCCACACACCTGTCCAGTGTTGCTGTACCCTTCTGCAATCCTGCCAGCGGTGAGCATCCCATTTGCTCTGCCTCCTTGTTGACAATTGGTACTGCCGGTCTCTTTAGCCATTGGGTGGGTGTGTAGTGGTATCTCATGTGGCTTTAATTTGCATTTCCTTGATGAACAATGGCTTGAGAGCATTTTCATGTGCGTATTGCCCATTTAGATATCCTTTTTTGTGAAGTGTCTGGTCAGTCAAGTATTTTGCCCATTTAAAGAAAATTTTTTTGCCAAAATAAATTGGGATGTTTATCACGTTTCTACTGGCAGCAATATGAAAATTACTAGAAGTCATACTTTCATTCTTTTCAGATTATTTGCATTAAAACCGTAATTTAAAAAATAAATAGTATAAAAGATAAGAAACAAAATTCAGTGTTTAAAAAAATCCTCAAAGCGATTAGGTATCAAAAATAAAGACACTAAGTTTTTCTGTTATTATCAGAAGAAACAAGATATAGTTTAAGCAAGATCTGACGTAAAATTTTTAAGTCTTTAACCAGGCAAAAGCTCAAAACTTAACAAGAAAAATTTGCAGATAGAGAATACCATTTCCACGTTTTTTAGGTCCACGACAGTAGTTATATTTCCTGAAAAACTAACAGGGATTCTGAGACACAGTGTCAGGTCATAGAATCTGGGCAAGCAACTCTTTGCATCACTTTTATTTAATCCACGTTACGTACACACAGCGCAGGTGGGGAACGTCATTAGGGGTCTGCTAGAGACAAGAGATCCTGGCCCCACAGTACCCTCTTCTTTGGGTTTCCCACTCTTGCTTTGCGCTGTGTTTCCTTTGCTTGATCTGCTGGTGTTCTGCTAGACCCTCTCACAGTCCCCCAGGGCAAGGCACATCTTTATGTTCCCTCCGACGTTTTCTATCTTATACCGTGGGATTGCGTGTCGTCTGGTTCGGGGCAGCCTCTCGCTGAAGCACACATTCCTGTGCCCGGCTCCCCCTCTGTCTCTCTGCTCTCTTCGTTCATGCAGCATTTTCTAGTCAGATGCAGCAGCCATCAGGTTAATTGAGTTTCGACTTCACTCTACTTTAACATTCTCTTTTCTGAGCTGGACTCCCTAGGCTCTCCGGTTGCCTTGACTGCATGACCCTAAATCAATCAGTCCTTCCCTCAACTCAGCGAATGCACACCATCTTCTGGGGGCAACCCCTGCAGGAGAAGCATCTCCCTGTGTGCTGAAATTTGCCTCGATCTCAGGCATCCGCTGTCTGGCAAAGCTGTTGTGAACGTGTGGGATCACTGCTGTATTGCTCAGAGCTGCCCCCAAACTTTGTGAAAATTCTTCCGCCTCTGAGCACGTCTCTCCTCGGTGGGTGGAGGTCAGTAGCACACTTGGTGTGATGGTTAATTTTATGTGTCAACTTAGCTGGACCACAGTGCCTAGATATGTGCTCAAACATCATTCTGGATGTTTTTGTGAGGGTGTTTGGGGGTGAGAAATTCACATTTAAATTAGTGGTATTTCAGTAAAGCAGGTCGCCCTCCATACTGTGGGTGGGCCTCATCCAATCAGTCGGAGGCCTGAATAGAAAAAAGACTGACCTTCCCGAGCGAGAGGGAACTCTCCAGTAGACGGCCTTCAGACTCGAACTGCAGCCTCAGCTCTTTCTGGGTCTCCAGCCTGCTGGCCCACCCTGCAGAATTTGGACTTGCCAGCCTCCCTATTGTCTGAGCCAATTTCTTAAAATAAATCTCTTCTAACACACACATCTTGTTAGTTCTGTTTCTCTGGACAACCCTGACTCATATACTTGGCGAAAAAAAATGAGGGCAAGTCTGGAGTCTTCTTGGTTCTTCTCCTGGCTGCCATGTGCAAAGAAAATGCACCTATGAACTGGCTTTAATTTTTCAAAATTCTCGGGCCCCAACTCCATATCTCCTTGGAATCAGCGTGGCTGAGGAACATCCTCTGTCCACTAGCCAGAGGCACTCCCCTCAGGCAGGAGGACCCTTTCCAAAACTGGAACAGTTCCTGCTTCTACTTGTGTGGCTTCCCAAAAGCTGTGCCCTTTTGAAAATTTGTTTTAAAGGAAAGAAGCAATTGATTGAAGGTCATGCAGTCAAGACACCAGGTGGTTATGTGAAGGAGTTCTCTGTGTAGTCTGGATTTGAGTCCTCGGTCTCATGTATGTACAGCGAAGAGTTTCTCCTAGCCTGTGGCCGCCCTTTTCCCTTTATTAATGATGCCTTTTCTTAAACGCTTTTTAATTTTACTGAAGTTCCATTTACCTCCTTCAAAATTTTATGGTTATTGCTTTTTTGTTGTCTTAAGAAAGCTTTGTGTACCCCAACATCATGCAGATATCCTCCCATATTCTCTTCCAGAAGCATTATAATTTCAGTTTTCACACTTAGAGGTCTGATCCATCTCAAGCTCATTATAGCGTCTGGCATGAGGTAGGGATCAAAATTCTATTTCTTGCCCATATGGATATCCAGTTGCTCTAGCAACAGTTATTGAAAAGAACTTTCTGTCCCCCATTCAATTGTTTATCAAGAATCAATTGGCCGTAGGTATAGTCATTTTTACCCAGCAAGAGTCTCTGCAGCGGCATTTGGTCTGGAGCTGCACTACCTGGACAAGAAGGCATTGGGCTCGTCCAAAGTCCATCTGCATTTCAGATGAACCATCCTCCTGGTGCAAAGACGCCTGGGTGTTTCCTTTCCCGGTCACCACTGTGAAGGTTTTATATTACTGTCACACCCTGGCTTTGTTGACTATCTGAGGCACATGACCTCTCCCTGCCTTGGTTTCCTTATGGGCAAAATGGTGCAATGACAGCAACTGATGCACAGGACTGTCACAGGATCAGTGGGACAACAGATTCAATGAGACACTGGCCAGTGCCTGTCTCTTCCTCACCATTGTGATCTCCTTGAGAGCAGAGACCATGTCTTACTCATCTCTGTGTCCCAGTGCCTGAAAGGATACCTGGCACATAGTAGGTGCCTGTTAAGTGCATGGAGAGTGACCTGCATTCTTTCAGATATAACCGTTAGATATAACCATTTACATGGCTGCCTGCCATGCTTTCTCCCTAACAAATTCAGTGGACTTGTCTGTCTTCATCTTACCTGGCTCAGTTGACCACTCTCCTTCCTGAGGCCCTTTATTCTCTTTGCTTCCAGAACACCACACATATTTTGCCCTCCTCTTGCAGCACTGACTTCTCCTGCTTGGTCTTCTTGGCCATGCTATTGCCTCGGCTCCAGGTGCTGCCCTGCCTGGGGCTCTTCCCCACCCTCTTCCCTTTTTGGTGCATGCTGACCCTTGGCTTGGTGTTGTCAGCACCACGCTCAGCCAGTGAGCAAACCGGCCATCCCTGTATAGGATCCGAACCTGCGGCCTTGGTGTTATCAGCACTGCACTCTCCCGAGTGAGCCACGGACC
>NW_007751653.1:5706-9214 GCF_000696425.1 Galeopterus variegatus | reverse complement strand
GGAGCTGAGCCCTGCAGGCCTGAGTCACCCAGTCTCTGTGCAGAGTCCAGAGTTCGCAAAATGAATAAATGGACATCTGCTGTCTGGAGTCTCTCAACATCTATTCACCCTACTTCTGGGAAAAGCCCCAATTTTCATTTGGGAATTCCCCCACCCTCCCCGCACACACTCATAGGTCTGTGTTTCTTGTAGAGCTAACCACCACCCGACCCTGGTCCATGAGGGCCACTCATCCTCCTGAGCTCTGTGACAGGCTCAGCAATGCACAAGTGACCCCTCAGAGCCAGAGAGAGTCCATGAGACTTCGATGAGAATACTGGGCTTGAATTCTGTTAGAATATAAGGTCTAGGGCCCCTGTAACCACAGAGTCAATACTATCTGAGAACAAAACCGTCATGGATAAGACTGCAGCCAAGCGAGGAGGCAGAAAGAGACTGGCTCCTGGGAACTGTGTGCCCCTGGATCAAACCATGCCTGAAAGCAGTTTATCTCTGAACTTTTATAATAAATGTTCTTTTTGCTTAAATCTCTCAGGATTAGGTTTTTGTTCACTTGGAAACAAAAGTGCCCTAATGTACAAGAGAGTGCAAGGCCAATGTCACCAATCCAAACATGGGGAGTGCCCAGCACCAGAGCCCAGGCCAGTGACGGAGGCAGAGAAGCAGACAGCACCTGAGAAGGCTCTGCCTAGCACCCAGGCCCTGGATCAGTGCTCTTCAGGCCTTAATGTGCAGAAAAGCCACGTGGAGAACTCCATGACAGCATAGATTCCCAGTCATTCCCACAGCCCATTCTGACCCATAGTCCAGTATGGGAACCAGAGATCTGGTTTTTAATCAGCATCCAGGCAATTTGGAGGCAGATGATTTGATTCCCAGTCATTCCCACAGCCCATTCTGACCCATAGTCCAGTATGGGAACCAGAGATCTGTTTTTTAATCAGCATCCAGGCAATTTGGAGGCAGATGATTCGGGGAATACACTGAGAAACACTACCCTACACTCTGGGCTGGGAGTTAAAGGACAGGGTTCCAGTCCCTGGAGTGCGGCAGTAGCAACAGCCACATAGGAGGGGAGACTGGCAGGCCAGGGCTTAGAGGAGGACTGCAGGGACACGTGTGGCTGCAGAAGCTCAAGTGGCAACTGGTGGCACACACTGAGCCAGTGGCCGGTGGATCAATCACGAGCAATGATTTTAGTGCTGGAACATTCCATGGCAGTTTGGAGGAACAGGAACGATTTGATCCAAAGTGCCATGTGAACACTTCCAAGTCTGCAAGTGCTTTCATGGGCTGATCTAAGCTGTTCCTACCAACCACCCTGTCTGGCAACTAGAGATTAGGAAACCAAAACTCACAATGCACAAAGCCACACAGCTAACTTGTCCCAGTCTGTCCGATGCCAAACCTCGCACTTTTAAAATAATTCCCACTTCAGTTAGGGGAAGGTCTGGGTCTCAGGTGATACAGCGAAGGGACACAGAGAGTGGGGATCCATGAGAAAATCCTGCTCTGCAGGACCGAGAGAGGGAAGGGGCTGCTCCACCCGACCGTGCTAAAGGCAGGACCATTTTAACGTGGGGCGTTTCATTGACTCATTTGGCTCAAAACACCCTGACCCAGCTTGCGGGTCACCTGTGGGAGCCATGGAGATGATTCTCTCCTATCACTGAGTCAGCTCCTGGCTTTGGAATCAGCTTATTGATGCTGCCGGATCTTCCTTTGGAATATGAGAGGTGAATCCTGCTTGCAGTGGGGCTGGAAGTCACTCTGGTCCTCAGCGACACAGTGCAACAATCCCCACCTGCATGTCGATGCAGTTTAATACAGGTTACTATGGAGCACCTCCTCCGTGCTAGGCCCCTAGGACACCAACATGAAATAGACAGTTCCTCCCTTGACGGGTCCAGCAGGTGGCCCCAGCCACACCTTGTCCCCAGCCCCTACCTGCCAGCTCAAAACAGGGCACCTCCTGCCCCTCGTTGAAAGAACATTGATTAGTAAATGCCAAGGCAATGGGACAGAGGATTTACAATAGACTTATCTGAAGACCATTCTCCCCTTAGATAAAAAATACCAAAAAAATTAATATAGATTCGGTATAACAATAATAATAAAAACCCTCCCAAAATTTCCTCACCTGAAGTTAACCACTGTCAATATTTTGGTGTAAGTTCTTCTAGATGTCTTTAAAGAAAAGTATGGGGCCGGCCCGGTGGCGCACTGGAGAGTGCGCCGCCTGGGAGTGCGGCGGCACTCCCACCGAGGGTTCGGATCCCATGTGGAGACCGGTTCCCGCTCACTGGCTGAGCGCGGTGCGGGTGCAACACCGAGGGTTGTGATCCCGTTGCCGGTCCCCGGTACGGGCGCGACACCAAGCGGCGGCGCTCCCACCGAGGGTTCGGATCCCATGTGGAGACCGGTTCCCGCTCACTGGCTGAGCGTGGTGCGGGTGCAACACCAAGGGTTGCAATCCCGTTACCGGTCAGTAAAGAAGACAAAAAGGAAAAAAGAAAAGAAAAGAAAAGTATGAACCTACTACACATACTGCTTTTAGAAGCTGCCATTTACACTTAACTATTAAAAGCATCTTCCCATGTCAAATATTTAAATGCAATGTAATGTTAATGCATAAGTAATATTTTATGTATCATTAAACACCTCCTTATTGCTTTGTTTGTTTGTTTTGGCAGATGTTAGGTACAGGGATCGAACCCTGGACTTTGGTGCTATCAGCATCGTGCTCTAACCAACTGAGCTAAATGGCCAGCCCTCCGTATTGTTAAATTTGTAGATTGCTTCCAATTTTGTACTACTATAATATTTGTATGTGTTCTTAATTAAGACCTTAAGAGAAATCCCTAGAAATGTTATCTCAGGGTCAAATGGTTTGGATATTTTTTAAACTCCTGATACATATTGGGAAATTGCCTTTCAGGCAATTACAACAATTTACCTGGTCTCTAGCAGCAACAGAGTTTGGAAAGGACACAGTATCTAATATTTAACTTTGATAAATGTAAACTTCCACATTCTTTTTCACTCAAAATCTTGTCATTCACCCTCCCCACCCCCTACCCCCTGTAATATCTCTTCACATTGATAAGACAGCTGGCAAATACTAACACTTCACAGTTTACAAAGCATTTTTACAGCTGTGAGCAATAGGTCTTACTATTATTATCTGCATTTGCAAATGAGAAGTTGAACAATTTCTCTAAGGTCTCATGGTCAGAGAGACACTGATCATGAGATAAGAATCAAGGTCACTTATCTTGCAAGCCCAGTGTTCCTTCCACATGGGTGGTTCTCCACCCACACTGCCCGTGGGATGTACCATCTCCAGCGACTTTGATTTAATCAGCCTGCTGTATTGTCTGTGATGGGTGAACATTCCCAGACCCTTTTGAGAATCTGATGAAAATGGTGGATTCACTTCCCAGAAAAAGACACACATATGCACACAAAACATTGTCCTGGATGGATCCGACCTGATCACATAAGTCCT
>NW_007751653.1:0-258 GCF_000696425.1 Galeopterus variegatus | reverse complement strand
GTCCCCTGGAGAGGGCAGGCATCGCCACCTGCATTCTTTCGCTGAGTAAGAAGAAATAGACGCACCATGAGACGTGTCGGGGCAGCTGCTCCCTGCTCTTGAGACAGCCAGTCAATTCAGCATCAGAGAAAAACTCAGTCAGCTTCGATGGCTTGCTGTCCACACACGAAATCTCTAGAGCCACAGAAAGAACACAGCAATGGGCCGGCCCGGTGGCGCACTGCTACAGTGCGCCGCTTGGGAGTGCGGTGGCGCTCC
>NW_007751652.1:7830-9214 GCF_000696425.1 Galeopterus variegatus | reverse complement strand
CCAAAGAGGGAGGAATGTTGGCTAATATACCCTCCGCCAGAAAAGTAAAATGGCATTAAAGCCTGAGATACACAAAATGGCACCTGAGCAAGTTTCCCAGAAAACCCCCACCCAGAAAAATCCCCTAGCTGCCCCATCACCTTCCCATATGTGCAATTTTGCCCCCTATGAGAAAGTCTCAGCTCAGCTTAAACCCCACTCGCTTCCCTCCCCTTCCTTCTTAGCCAGTAGGAACAGTGCAGTTCAGCCTAACTGGATATAAAAGGCCCAGCACAACTCTCCCTGCTGCTGCTCCCACATTCAAGAGTATAGCACGCTTATTCATTTTGTCTGCCTAATACACTTTAGTTGAGTCCCTGTCTCCTGATGTGTCGGGACTTAATTGTGCTCGGGCTGGGGTTTTTCCTTTCAAGAACTAATAAATGAATCTAGCATAATGGCAGGATACAAAATCAACACACAAAAATCAATAGCCTTCCTATACACCAATAATAAAATAGCTAAAGAAGAAATCAAGAAAGTAATCCCATTTACAATAGCTACCAAAAAATGAAATACCTAGGAGTAAATTTAACCAAGGCTGTAAAAGACCTCTACAATGAAAATTACAAAACATTGGTGAAAAAAAAAAAAAAAACTTGAAGAGGATACAAAAAAATGGAAAGATATTCATGTTATTGGGTTGGAAGAATTAAAACCATCAAAATGTCCATTTTACCCAAAGCAGTCTATACATTCAAAATAATCCCTATCAAAATTACAATGACATTCCTCACAGAAATAGAAAAAATTTCTAAAAATTTATACAGAATCATAAAAGACCCTATATAGCTAAAACAATCTTGAACAAGAAGAACAAAGTTGAAAGCATCACATTTCTTGACTTCAAAATATACTTTAAAGCTGTAGCAACCAAAACAGCATGGTACTGGAATAAAAATAGACAAATAGACCAATTGAACAGAATAGAGAGCCCTGAAATAAACCCACACACTTACAGCCAACAGATTTTTGACAAAGGTGCCAAGAATGGGCAAAGGACAGCTTTTTCAATAAATGGTGCTGAGAAAACTGGATATCCAAAGGCAGGAGATTGAAACTAGACCCCTATATCTCACCATACACAAAAATAAGCTCAAAGTGGATTAAAGACCTAAATTTAAGACCCCAAGCTATGAAACTGCTAGGAGAAAACATAAGGGAAATTCTACACAGAATGGGAATAGCCAGCATTTTTTTTGAGAGACCACAAAGGCACAGGCAACTAAAGCAAAAACACACAAATGGAACTAAATCAAACTGAAAAGCTTCTGCACAGCAAGGGGCACTATCAACAAAGTGAAGAGACAACCTACAGAATGAAAGAAAGTGTTTGCAAACTACA
>NW_007751652.1:0-6830 GCF_000696425.1 Galeopterus variegatus | reverse complement strand
GGCACTATCAACAAAGTGAAGAGACAACCTACAGAATGAAAGAAAGTGTTTGCAAACTACACATCAGACAAGGGACTAATATTCATAATATATAAGGAATTCAAACAACTCAACAGCAGAAAAAAAAACCCAATTAAAAAGACATTTCTGAACAGACATTTCTCAAAAGAAGACATACAAATGACCAACAGGCACATTAAAAAAAAATGCTTAACACCACTAATCAGCAGGGAAATGCAAATTAAAACCACAATGAGATATCATCTCACCCCAGTTAGAATGGCTACTATCAACATGACAGAAAATAACAAATGCTGGCAAGGATGAGGAAGAAAAAGAACTTTCCTATATTGTTGGTGGGAATGTAAATTGGTGCAGCCACTGTGGAAAACAGTGTGGAGGTTCCTCAGAGAACTAAAAATAGATCTACCTTAAGATCCAACTATCCCACTATGGGGTATATACCCAAAGGAAGTGAAATCAGTATATCAAATAAATCAAAAAGATACCTGCATTCCTGTGTCCATTACAACACTATTCACAGTAGCTAAGAGATGGAATCAACCTAAATGCCCATCAACAGATGAATAGCTAAAAAAAAGTGCTGTGTATAAAAATGGAATACTGTTCAACTATAAAAAGAAATGATGTTCTATCATTTGAAACATGGATGGGACTGGAAACCATCATGTTAAGTGAAGTACAGGCACAGAAAGACAAGTACCGCATAATTTCATTCATATGTGGAATCTAAAAATAAAATCTATATCTACAGTTATCATAGATATAGAAAGCAGAATAATGGTTACCAGATGTCAGGAGGGAGGGGTGGGGGAACAGAAATGGTGGACTAATGGGTACAAAAATATGCTATATACCCTAAGTGAATCTTTGTGCAGTATATGCATGTATTGAAACAACATACTGTACCTCTTAGGTATTTACGAGTAAATGTTAAAATTAAATTAAAATTTTAAAAACATCTGCAATTCTGAGAGTTGACTATCTAGATTTGCCATGAGTGTTTTCCCTCACAGAAAAAAATTTTTTATTGGACAATTTCAATGATTGTAAAATTATTTATACTTTAGTAGGTCTGCCATATTTTCCAACCATTAGTCTTTTCCTCTTCTTGAGAGAGACACAGAATAATCATTCTTTCATACATTGAGTTTTGAAATATTTGAAGAATGGGGTCTTTTTGGGGGGGTTACCTAAGTCAGAGGTTACAGACCACTGAAGGACTGGATCGGTCCTACAGACAGGTGCTATTTAGACTGAATAATTCTTTTAAAAAGTCTTCAGACAAGGCATTCTCTGGCCCAGTTTCCAACACACTTTAGCTTGTTTCCAGTGACTTCTTTCACTTGGGTTCCTGGCCCCAAGGGCATTGAGTTGAAACCCTCTCTTCTAAGTCATCTTTTCTAGGTTAATCAGGAGTGGCAAATGAGTTTATCTTGCATGTCGACTTTGGTTCTCTGAGACTGGCTGCCTGGGAGCTAATGTGTAAAAAATGTCAAAGGTATATCCAGGCTCAGTGGGAAAAAATCCAGTGATTAAAGACATGTCTGGCACCAAAACAGGAAGGGGAGGGGTTGCATGTGTGCCATCATCTGTAATTCCTGTGCTAATCACTACTCTCCCTTCAAGCATCTTTTAACAGTGCCATCTCCAGACTTGACTTTTCTCGACTGCCCTTGTTTATCGGTGAATCTTGTCAAACACTGCTCCATGAATGTGCATTTTATATGTGGTATAAACAAAAAATTGGGTAAAATGGGACTACGGCTTCTGTAGACCTGGAAAGTATTATACTAACTCAACCTAGGCCACATATTTTGATATCCATGTCATACAGTTAATTTGTCTCAAACATATAATGCCATTACATCCCTGAGCATTCCTTACACAACTGCAGATAGCATCTGAGTTTCCCCCATTCCATTTTTGTATGATTTAAAAAAATAATATACACACACACACACACACACACACACATAATATCTTGAACTTATTAAATCTCTTAAACTTATTAAATCTCTCCTTGTTTGCTCAAGCCCATTATTTAGCCCACTAAAATCTCTTTGAATCCTATCATTTTGATCTAAGTTATTTTCTATCTTTCATGATTTTGAGTCATTGATCAACCCAATTATCAAGCATTATTATTTAAGATATTTCAGCTGCAAGAAACAGAAGCTCAAGTCAAACTTGTTTACACCACAAAGGAGATTATCAGTTCATAGAACAGAAGTGCAGAGGCAGACCATGCTTTGGAGATGAATGTTTTCACCATGTTATGTTATGGAGGACTCAGGGGCTTTCCACTCTTCACTCAGCAATAGTGTTGGTTTCATCCTAAGGCTGTTCCTCCTGATAGTCATAAGGTGTCTGCCATAGTATTGGAGCTACATGCTTCTGCAGTCACATGTAAGACAGAGTACACCTTCTATTCCAGTGACAATTTCCCAGAAGCCCCGAGAAAATGTTCCATGGCATCTGATTGGCCCACCTCCTCTCAAACCTGGATGTCAGGGTAGTGCCATGAACTGAAGGGCTCAAGATTGGATTCCAAACCAATCATTAGCAAAAATTATGGGATGGCTATGATTGATTTAACTAACCAAGTCCAACTCCTGGAAATGTGGTAAGTGTCCGAACACTTTCACAATAAATTCGGTATACGATGAATATTAGCAAGACAACACCAGTGTCCAATATACTGGGCTTCGCAATTCTCATCCAAGTCTTGATAAGACCCAAGACTTGTGCATATGCTTTTCCTTCTCCCTGGAACATCCTTCCCTGAGGTTGTACTCTCCCACACTCAGCCTTGCATTTTACCTGACTCAGTTTTAGTTATCTTTTAGCCTTCATTCAAGACAGCCTTTTTGGGGTTTATCCCACTAAACTGCAAATTCCTTGCAGGCAAGACCATGTCTTGATACCTGTAGCATCTCTAATACCTAACTAAAGCACCTGGCACATAGTAGGCCATCAATAAACATTAATTGAATAAAAAAATCTTGAATAAGAAGAAGCTACCTTCAGATTCTGTAATCACACCACTAGAATGTTCCCAAATTAACATCAATTCAATTAATTATTTAAATTGGTACTTAAATAACTAAACTTAAATAATAATACTTCAAATACAGTTGTCCAAAGAGGCAGCAATACACCTAACTGTGCTATCACCCAATTCAAAATTCTCCAAATGGATATTCTAAAAAACTAAAACTAAGCCTCCATTGAAATAGGCTATTATTAGCCTATATCTCAAATGCAGCAAATATCAGAAAGTGAAATTCATTTCTAGGACTGGTTCTTACCAAAACCCATTCCGGTTTTCTAAGATTACTGACATTTTTGTTTTCTTTTGTGCCTAGATATCCACAACTTATCTATTCCTTAACAAAATTAATAGAAGAATCAAACGTGGCAACTCAGATCTAAGTAGAATGTTCTTAGCTGTGGGTGGAATGTAAGCCTAGAGGTTAGCACAGATAAATGGTGGATGCAGCAGTTTGTCATATTGCTAATTGGGTCTAGACCATGGTTTTTACTTTTCATTAGTGTTACTTTCGAAGTTTTGATTATCACCCCTCTCTCTTCTCAGATTGTTGACATTCCAGACTAGCGTACTGCGAGTAATGTGTGTTTTTCTCCTGTTATAAAAGTCTTCCTGGATTTTTCTCAGGGAGACTAATTTCTTATTGTATAAATTGAAATTACATATTTCTACAAGACAATGCAGAGTGAAAGAAAAGAAACCAAGGAAAGCAATGTTTTACACAAAGCCAATAAAAAGCAGACAGATTAGCTCTAAATCAACTTGCAATGTGTCAGAGAAGTAAATTTAACTGCTCAGAGTCACAGAGGGAGAATCCATCTTTGTCTCTGTGGTTTAAGTAAGATTTTGACAAGAAATTTAATAACATGAAAGAATAAGTGTGATACTATCCACAGTGGTTTGTTTCATGAAAGAAAAGGATGAAAAAGTCACTAGATGTAAGTCATTGTTCTCAATTCATTATTTCTAACTCATTTCATCTATTCACAGAAATGATCCTCACTCAGCCTCCACGACTTTGGCATTTGGAAATAAAAGTGGAAGGACGGAAGGAGTTCCCCAGAGATTTTGACTGTCTGAGTGCTTGAGGCCATAAACACATTAAAACATACTGTACCACAAAACACGATACATTCTGATATTCTGAAATTAAAAATAGATTAGTCCTAGATTTTCTGATGGTACATTTTGGATAAGTATGTCCAAACTAAACGTTTCTCTTTTCTCTGGTATTCCTGTTTTACAAGTCTCATAATCACATGCCTGCCAGTTTTGCCAACTATGTAGTCCTACATTGAATTTCTATTTGTTCCAGTGAGAGTCTACTGTTTTTTTTTGTTTGTTTGTTTATTTGGTTGGTTGTTGTTGTTTTTTTTTAATAATTTTATTTATTGAATCAAAATCGATTATACATATTTTGGAGGTAGAAAATCGAGATATGTTGATCAAATCAATATTACTAGCATATATATTGTTATAAATTGTACCTATTCTTTATGCCCTTGCCTAATCTACCCCCTTCCCCCATACCCTCCCCCCATAATTACCCTAGATTTCTTCTCTCCTTCTGAAAGAATAATGGTTACTCTGTTAATTTGTTGCCTAGATGATCTGTCCAATGCTGAGAGGTGTGATCAGGTCCCTCAATATTATCATAGAGCAGATGCTTCTTCTGTCACTCTGAAATGGGCTTTGTGGAAAGAGACATCCTCTTCTTTTCTTTGTCTCTGCTGGTGACTCTCCTTGTGTGAATGCACTCCAGTGGTTGGCAGACCACCTGTGTGGTGGTTGTGGCATCTAGCCACTTTCACGGCAGCCATGGTTATTGTGGTGGCTGTGGTGGGCCATCCACATGGAGGTGATGTTTTTGGGATGGTCCTTGGCGCTGGCAGTGTGCCTGGCTGTTGGGTATGTCTGGTCCCCTTTTCTGTGCCTCTGGTCCCTGGGCAGGCCCAAGGCACTAGCACCATGTGCCTGGTTGTGGGAGGAGGGTCCAGTCCCCTTCTCCATGCCTCGGGTCCCCAGGTTGGACCTGAGGTGCTGGCGTGATGTGTCTGGTTCTGGGAGGGCATTCCAGTCCCCTTCTCCATGCCACGGGTCTCCAGGCAGGCCCCAAGGAGCTGGCACGGTGTACCTGGTTGTGAGAGGAGGGTCCAGCCCCCTTCTCCATGCCTCGGGTCCGTGGGCATGCCCTGAGATGCTGGCGCAGCGTGCCTGGTTGAGGGAAGGCAGTCCAGTTGGGTTTCTACTCTTTTTAACCATTTCTGAGCAATGGGAAAGTACCAAAAACATTAAACATTTTGGCTCACTTAAAATGCCCTGAGTAGTTCACATGCATGCTTTATGACCACCTACTTTATGGAAGAATTTCATGATTTCTAGAGCTTTCATGGAATAAGATATTTCTTAGTGAGAATGTGTGGTCTTTCTTCAAAGAAAAGGAGAAGGATTTTCTTGGTCTCTGAATTTCTTAATGCCTAACGTAGTATTTTACACTCAACAGAACTCAACAAACATTGCTGACAAGTATCATAGAGCAGAAAGACTATGGTCTCAGAATCATTAAGACCTGGGTTCAAATTCTAACTCCTTCGTTTATTAGCTCAGTGACTTGGAGCAATTTCCTTTTGCTCTCCAAGCCTTAGATGAAGATTAAACTAAAGACAATGATACCAGATATGCAGATTGTTCCAAGGACTTGAGATCACATTTGAGAGGGGAAAAAACCTAGGCACATAATACAATCATTGTTATGGGATGAAGTGTGCCCCCCCAAAATTCACATGTTGAAGTCCTAACCCCCAGCACCTCCAAGTGTGGTCTTATTTGGAGAAAGAATCTTTACAGAGGTAATCAAATTGAAATGAGGTCATTTGAGGATGGGGCCTAAGCAAATATGACTGGTATCCTTTTAAGAAAAGGAAATTTGGACACAGCGATTCATATAGAGGGAAAATGATGTTAAGGAACTTAGGAAGAAAATGGCCGTCTACAAGCCAAAAGAGGGGCCTGAAATGGGTTCTTCCCTCACAGCCCCGAGAAGGATCAACCCTGCCCATACCTTGATGTTGGACTTCAAGTCTCAGACCTATGAGATAGTAACTTTCCATTGTTTAAGTCACCCAGTCTGTGATACTTTATTACCACAGTTCTAGCAGGCTAATACAATAGGCCAATAAAGTTGGTGTCTTTGTCACACACCTACCTTTAGTCCCACTATTTTTATAAAGCCACCTTTCTTCCTTGTACTCCCAGCACTTTCTCTTTACTATGTCTGTGGACGTCCTCTAGGAAATGGGTCAGAGTCCCCAAAACCTTGCTCTAGCTCACCCTGAATCTTGCGGCCAATAGAATGTACCACGATTGTTATTTTTGGTGTCCAGGCTCTACCTGTCTCTAGCCAATAAAGTAGCTTCAATTCAGGCAAGAAGGACAATAAAACGATTGCAAACCAATGGTTCTTGTGACTAGAAGTAAGCAAAAGGTTTAATATAATTTTATCATGATATAAATAATAACTTGCAATGGTACAATTCTTTTGAAATTAGCTTCATGTCTAAGAATTAGAATTAAGAATTGAAGAAGAATTTAGAATCTCTTGGATTTGGCTAGCTTGGTCCTAGGACCCAGATGATAAACTGTTCTCTCATCCATTTCTGTGAGTTCTAATTTCTTTTCTGTGCACTTAGTATAAGAATAAGAATTGTAACCCTCTCCAGTGCTTTCCTTGGGTGGAAGTAAGAGATGAACCATAGTT
>NW_007751651.1:7986-9215 GCF_000696425.1 Galeopterus variegatus | reverse complement strand
CCGCTCACTGGCTGAGCGAGGTGCGGGCGCAACACTGAGGGTTGCAATCCCATTGCCGGTCCCGGTCCAGTACGGGCACGACACTGAGGGTTGTGATCCATTGCCGGACATGAAAAAAGACAAAAAGGGGGGAAAAAAAAAGAAAATAAATAAAAACCATAGTAAGAACTAAAAGTCCTTTTTAATTATGAAATATTAAAGATACCTATATATAGGTAAATATAAAAGCTTATATTGTTGTGTTTTTTGATGGGATCCTCTTTTTAGTTTTTCTATGATTATTAGAAATGTATAAAACAATCATTATATACTGTGTTACTGGGGCAAAATGTATAAAGATGCAATTTGTGATAAGGACAACTTAAAGGAGAATGGAATTGGATGGAAGTAGAGTTAATGTATATAATTTAAAGATAATTTGCTATTAATAAAAACTAGCTTGTTATAAATTTAAGATGTAAACAGCAATCCTTATGTTAACTACTAAAAAAATTAAAATACGTAAAGAAAGAAATCAAGAATGAGTCAAAAACGTTTCCTAGAAAAAAATTGATCAAACAAAAAGTACAATAATATTGGAAAATTTAAAAGCAAAATTATATGAGGCACATAGAAACAACATTATAGCTCAAATACGTTTTCCAATATAACTAATAAATTTAACTGTAAATTGCTTAAACTTTCCATTTAAAATGCACATCTTCAGAGAACAGATTAAAAAAATAAAACAACTATGTACTGTCTATATAAAACTAACTTAGTATGCAGAGATACGAAAATTTAAAAGTGAAAAAATAGAATTTTTTTTTGCATGTGTATTATAGCTGAAGAGGGCTGGGATGGCTATACTAATAACAAACAGAGAGATGTTAAGCAAAAATTTTTAAAAGAAGCAAAGTCATTTTATATTGGAAAAGGGGTGAATTCATCCAGAAAATATAACATTATAAATGTATATGCATCAATCAAGAGAGCCCCCAAATATATAAAGCAAATAATGGACAGTATTTAGGGGAGAAGTAGAGAGTTATAGAAAAATAGAGGGAGACTTGGATACTCAATTTTTTATAATGGATAGACTATCTAGATAAATATCAATAAAGAAATATAAGATTGGGGCCGGCCCGATGGTGCATGCGCTAGTGCGCCGCTTGGGGAGCGCAGCGGTGCTCCCGCCGAGGGTTCGGATCCCACATTCAGACCGGTTCCCGCTCACTGGCTGAGCGAGG
>NW_007751651.1:5316-6359 GCF_000696425.1 Galeopterus variegatus | reverse complement strand
ATATACCAAGCCCTACTTAGAAATTATAGCTATAAATATGAAAGCAATGTATGTGGTGTCCATTTTGAGAGGGAAGTTTACATTGTATATACATGAGTAATTCTCTTTGCCTATAGAATAATTGCAGAGAGAAAATTCTGAGATAAGACCAAAGATAGAACCATTTTCTAGACTCATACATCAATTATTTAGTATAAACCATCTTTATATCAATTTTCTCATTTTTTGCATCAATTCTGCCCTAAAGCCTGAAAATACAAAATGATGGGAACGATTATGATTAATATTTTGTAGATGACAATAGAGGATAAGGGAGTTTGCCCAACGTGCTTTAGAGCACAAAGCGAGTCCTTGCTGTTTTAATTTCTGTCAAGCAGCCTCAGAGATAAAATCAGTATTTTAGAAGTGGGAGGGCCTCAAAGAGATCTTGAAACCAAACTATGTATTCATCAAAGCAGTAATGTGACTTCTCTAAGTACACACAATTATTATTTAGGCTGGGTGAAAGGCATGTCAATTCAGCACAGAGAATATTGTGATGTTTGTTTATGGTTCATACAGATAAAACCAATTATTTTGTCATTCCCAATGCAGTTACCTTGTCAGCTGGGATCCCAGCTGAAGCGTAAAACAACCCCACCCTACTCAGTGTTTCCTGGCAGCTTCAATTGCCCCTAGTATTCTCCCTCCTTGAAGGAGATATTCTCTTCCTAAAGCAGACTATTTCTGCCAAATGCTATGACAAAGAGGTCTCTATGTGTTCAGTGAACTGCAAGCCTTGTGAGCAATGGAGGACTTCAAAAAGTGCCTGGATGTCCATTGAGTGATATGAGCATCCTTGGGAAAGTTGACAAACTACTTTATAGAAATGGCTTTGGTGTTTAGTGGAAAAACTGCAGGCCAGGGATCTAATGGCCTTGAAAGACAGCCTACATTTGTGCACTTGTTTTCCTGTGGGCCAAAGTGTGGCTTGGACATCTTTCCCAGATGTGCACTCCATGAGGCTCAGGCAGGAATGTGGTGTGCAAACATTCACTCCACAG
>NW_007751651.1:3403-3800 GCF_000696425.1 Galeopterus variegatus | reverse complement strand
ATTGTGGTGAGACATGCCTAAGCAATTAAAACCCTAAATGGCATCATTAGTGGACAGAACAACAGACACCACCCTGAAAGAAACCCGTAGATATGTCAGTGATGATGGTGGTACAAATAAAGCCCAATTGAATGAAATAATATGTGACTTTGTTCCAGCTACATAAGGGTGTGATGGGGTCATTCACACTATGTCTGGTATCCAAGTATTTTCTGGTGAAATATTCTGGAATAGGTAAACCACATGCATGCTATAGGGAAAACAGTTCTCATTAATTCTTTGAGAAATTAAATAAAACTTATATTATGATTTCTGATTTGAAGTCAAAGAAAGAATGTTCGGAAGAAAATAGGATTAAACCACACTCTACACACAGTTGTACCCGCACACAAAATAC
>NW_007751651.1:0-949 GCF_000696425.1 Galeopterus variegatus | reverse complement strand
CAGACAGGGAGCAGAAACTAGGAGGGAGATCCCAGGCAAGGAAGAGTGAACTGACACTTGGCAGCTACATGGTTGGTCCAAGCTCTGCCTGAGGAGGTGTTTGAGTCTGTGTTTTAAGTCCTCCCACCCCCATTACCAATACTGACACAGGCACGTGCACACTTACCATGTCCTTTATTAGTTCTTTGAACCACTGGGGAAATGCCTCTTCCGGAAAACTCCTCTCCCATATCAATCAGGGCTTCCTTCACTGCTTCATATCCATACAACACCACGACCGGCTTCGTGCCAAAATGCACAGTGAACACAGGGCCATAGACTTTTGAGAACTAGAAAAAGAGAAGCAGATAATGGCAAAACGAGACGCTATTTGGTCCAAATATTGTGCCTGATTCAGACTATTATCATTGTAATTTTTCTATTTTTATTTGCCACTTACAGCTTCAGATATATCTCAAAATTATTCATAAATAGGAAGGCGATTGTTGTAGCTGCCACTTTTGGGTGGCCTATAATGTGCCATGTGATGGCCAGGCAATTGGTACACAGACTACAATTAATCTTCATACCAATACATTCATTAGGTTTACTTGTCCTGTTTTACCAGCAGAGAAACTGAGGTCAGAAAAGTCGAAATTCATTTTAGGTGCCACACAGGTTTTATACAGAAAACTCAAATTTGAACCTCTGCTTATTCAACCTGTGATGCTTGAGCAATTTATCAGCCCCACACATTCTGTTGAGACCAATGCACAGTTGATGACTTAAGAACCCCATTTAAACCTCTTCCCATATGGATCCTGACTCAGTATCCCTGTGATGAACACTAGAAATCTATACTTGTAAAGTCACTGCAGGTGATTCTGATTCCCAGCCCACCCTGGGATCTGCTGGTATTACTAGCACAGAAAGAGAGAGCACTACACGGGCAGCACCAGGGTGTGCAGCA
>NW_007751650.1:8965-9215 GCF_000696425.1 Galeopterus variegatus | reverse complement strand
TCTTGAATGGCTGGAAGAGCAGGTGCTTACTCACTAGACTCTTAGTTTCTCCCATGGGAGAAATCACAGGCTGAGGAGATCTCTTGTGGCACTGAGCTGTGCTGCCTTGCAGGCGGGGTGGTGTGGGTAAAGTGAAGCTGTTCTTCTTACTCTCTTCAATGTATATATTCTTGGATTTTTACTCCAACAGTGTGGTAGAATGTCTCCACTAGACACTCAGATTCCCACAAAGGTCCTCCCATCTGTGGGA
>NW_007751650.1:7612-8496 GCF_000696425.1 Galeopterus variegatus | reverse complement strand
TATTAGTCCCAAAATGTAATTTCCTCCACAGCTTTGAGCTCTAGGTAATGTAATTTGAGCTTTACTGAGTATGACAAACAACTAAAAAGGGAAACTGAAACTATAAACCATCAAATAATAAACTATATTTACCAATCTATAGCCACCTCCACCTGGTTTTAGTTAAATGAGGTTAACACTAGTTGCTGTAATAAATAAACCTCCAAATTCCAGTTGCTTAACACAATAAACTATATTTTTTTCTTCATATAAAGGCCAAAGTGGCTGTTCTGAAGGCAGACCTTCCATGTCATGATTTAGGGGCACAGACTTCCTCTTGAGCTTCCATCATCCCCTGGGGCCCTAGGGTCCTTTGTCTCCATCTGGCAGGTGGGGGATGAAGGGTAGGGAAGTCACACATGCTCTTTCACCACTTCAGCCTGGAAGTGACTTGCATCACTTATGCCCACATTCCAGTGTGATGCCAGAGAGTTCAGAAGTGGATTCCTTGGCTGGACATTCACATCCTAGCAACAACTGTGTAGTATGGAAGGGAACAGCTGGCCATTCTGCCACACACTCTGATTTTGAGGAGGAAACCCAATAGGTTTTTCCCATATAATTTTCATTTCTCAGGGTTGACTCTTTGAAGGTTTAATAAGGCTAATGATTATAATCTCAAATTAGGATTTTTAGCATTTTATAAAAGTATTCTGGTAATGCTTGCCCATTTGCTGTAGTATTTAAAGTTTTAATGTGTGTGTGTGTGTGTGTGTGTGTGTGTAGTGGGGGGTGGATGGTGGAAAGAGTTATCCTGCAGCCTTGTGGGGTTTTCCTAACTAATGGAGTTAAAGGTTTTTAATGATTGCCTTGGATGACCATTATTCTGCTGGTTTACTTAATAA
>NW_007751650.1:0-6996 GCF_000696425.1 Galeopterus variegatus | reverse complement strand
TTGCCCATTTGCTGTAGTATTTAAAGTTTTAATGTGTGTGTGTGTGTGTGTGTGTGTGTGTAGTGGGGGGTGGATGGTGGAAAGAGTTATCCTGCAGCCTTGTGGGGTTTTCCTAACTAATGGAGTTAAAGGTTTTTAATGATTGCCTTGGATGACCATTATTCTGCTGGTTTACTTAATAAAATTTGACTTTATGGGAGTAGTACATTTAAAATGGACTTTATTTGTTTCTCTATGGTATGATGAAGTAAGAGGAAAGGACAACTATTTGTATTGTTAAGATCTGGAAAGACTTTCTTTCTCCCCTTGCAGTAAAGAACATAAAATTGAAACGCACCATATAGCATGGAGACAAGTTTGAAACAGGGAAGGGGGAATTAAACAGTCTGATCACATCATTCATAGTAAGTTAAGGTGACAGTTCATCTGATCTGAGTAGCACAAAGTACAATCCTATTACATTCTTATTGCTATTTGTGCCCTTCAGAATTCTGATTAACCCCGCTAATCACCTATGGCCTGCCAGAGCGGCCGAGCCGTCCTGCAGCTGGAGGGGTAGCAGTGTTTGAGGGGTGGTAGCATGAGCAGCAAAAGCCATAATTTACCGTAGGTATGACTGTTTTGTTTCCTATCTCCTCTCCAATTTTTATGGGAAAGTATTGGTAGGAGAAAAGGTAGAAATCACATAAGTGTAAATATTCACAACAATGACTCATTAATTTGCCCGTGTTGCCTTTTTCATTCTCCTCAAATGGTTATTTCCATATAATTGATGGCTATTCTCTTCATAAAGAGGTGACAGTACATCAAGGCAGAATTATTTAATTTGCCCCAATGATAAATTCTTCTCGTGCTTCTTTTTCATTTCCATGTCTCATTTTTGGATTATCAACTTTAATTTTGCTAGGAGCCCCAAATGAAGGAAGTTAAAACATGAAGCCAAGGATCAAATTATCAATACAAGCCAACTACTTAACTTTGCTTAAGACCAACTCGTGGACATTGGTCTACTGATTGTGCCTTTGTAACATCCATTCATAAATAGACCAATCAGATGGGCTGTTTTATGCGTAATTCACAATCATCATGGTGAAAAAGTTCTCAAATTCATTTTCACAACTGTATTTCGAAAAGTTCACTCATATTTGCTCTTCCTACATTAAGGTTTTCCTTTTGCATGAATGTTAATCTTCTCTGCAAGTGTTTGATATGGTTGTGGTTTTTCTGACTTGGTTCCTTACTATGATCCATCATATGCTCACCTCTCATATTCAAAGAAGAACAAAGCCATAGCTAATAAAAATCAAGTATCATAAAACCACAATAAAACAAATTTTTAATTTAACTTTCTCTCCATTTACACTCTGCTAAGACAGAGTCTGGCAAGTTTTGTTTAATTAAAAAGCATCTGTCCAGCAGAAGCCACTTTATGGAGAGCATAGTAGAGGGCAGACTGTGACACAGCAGGGCAGCTCTTGCTGGTCATCCCTTTTCTTTCTCTTGTTCTCAGCTCTATGCCTGTGTCCCATACCCGTCCTGCACTGGGATGAGCCAACGTTAACCTTGCAAAAGAGTACTCTCGCCTTTTTCATTTTTGCTGTTCCTGGAGATGTAATGTGTACCGGGAGGGGGGTTTATATGATATGACCACGTCAATGCTCTGATGTAATAACATGTGTGCGATGCCCTTGGGATATTTCCTAACTGCAGACAACAAATTCCAAGTCTCTGAAGCTGCGACCTGGAACTGCTTGTATGGTATTCTGCCTTTTACAAGGATGACAATGTCTAGGAGCATACTGTCAAGAACCAAATAATGGTCTAAGAAGGCAGCATGCATACAGTTGGTAATATAATCTCAAGAGTATTTGTGTCCCTTTCTAACATCCTTCTTTTTCTCCTACTCCTTCACTACTACATTTTTGCTTCTATGAAGCTATCTTGAAACCTTGAAAGACTTCAAAAAGCAACAAGAACTCACCAGACTACACCGTAAGTCATGTCTTACCAACCCAACTCATGCTCCACACAGGGGGATCTCAACGCATAAACAAGGCGATGTCCTTTCTCTGTTTCCTATTGCACCTGCAATAAAATCCTAGTTCCTTACCAAGTTCTGCAGGGTCTTGCAAGAATGTCTTCCACTTTTCATTTCATACTCCTCCCACTTTTGCTCACTCTTTTCCAGTTATATTGGCTTCATTTAGTAACTTGAAAATGCCAAGCCGTTTCCCACCTCAGGACCTTTACATGTGCTGTTCTCTTTGCTGGAACACAATTATCATGGCTCTGCTGAGCTGTATCCTTCAGGTCCTTCAGGTCTGAATTTAAATGTCACCTATTCAAAGAGACCTTTCCTGGCTACCATGTTTAAAATAAGTTCTCTCTCCCTTTCTCTTAATTTCTATCTTAGTACCTGCTTTGCTATGTATTTTTCTATTTATTTACTTGTTTATTCTCTCTTTCTCCTTCTAGAACATAAGCTTTATGAGGGGAAGAACTTGTCTGTCTTGTTTTTCCTTGTAACCCCAGCAGCTGGCACAGGGTTCAACACAAACCTGATGTCCTATAATTATTCGTCGAACAATGATTTTTATGGGTCTTTCATCGTTGGCTTTTTCTTTCCTACAACATACTTCCCTATAGAGGCAGTTCCTTATTTATAATTTGTTTTCCAAAAAGCAATTTATAAATTACTTTCAAAAATTAGAATGTAGCTTATAGAAGCAACTTTTGAAAAACTTGTATTTCCAATGGTAGCCTTTGGAATCCTATGCAGTGGCCCCTAAACTTGCAATACTTTAAAAATAGAATGAACAACTAGCACCTGGCACTGTGGCACGTGCACATGATTATAGTTATATACACTCTTCTATCACCCAGCCAGATTCTGTAATAGGCAAACCCCAAATGTGACACATATGCATGAGTGGTACAAACTAGTGATGGCAGATGTGATTTGCGGTAAGGGGGAAAGAGGAAAGAGAGCCCGAGAATGGCTAATGCCTGTGGGAGGAGTTGAGGTAGAGGCAGGGGAAGGATCTTCCATTTCTTAGCAATGTGGGTGGCTTGTGGCTTCCAACCTTTGTTGATTTTGCTTTGATCACATCTCAGGCATGTACTCCCTTGTGCTGTTTTGGATCATTTCCAAAGCTTATTGCTCCTGGAGGTTGGGGCCCCAGAGATAAGGTGGAAGCAGATGGGTTAGGGCATGCCTGCGTTGAGAAGGGCTTCCCCACAGGTTTTCTAGCCTGCCAAAGAAAGGGACTATAGGCTAGCCCTGGGATGCGATCTTAAAGGGGCAAATGGCAGCCAAACCAGGCAACCTGCCCCCAGCTTTCCAGGGAGAGGCTCATAGCTCCTCAGTCAAGGCCTCCTCACACCCAGGCCAGCTCTTCCCAGAAAGAGGTGTCGGGGGGACTCCCCCTCTTCAAGGCCTCCTCTTTTCTGCAGTCCAGACATGGGGCCAACAGGAAGCCTCTCACGTCCCCCTCAGCTCTACAGGGAGATACCCAGGAATGAAACCCACCTGCTTCCCCTCTCCCCACAAGAAGACCTAGTTCCTGTCCCTTTCTGTGTTTGACTCTGCACAACATTCCGCTGTCAACTGAGTGTTTCTACGACCTGAGGCGATGCACTTTCCCCTCCCGCCATACATGCCTGGGACGTTCTTCTTGCCCTTCTGTCCCCATCGCCCCACACCTGCTGCCTGGCAGGGACTGATTGGACTACTTCCCTCTTGGTACATGCCCTTATGGGTCCATTCTGTCAAGAGGAGAAGAAGGCTCCAAAAGGCTTTGGCACAAACACCTCCATTGTTTTCCCCTAGGACCACCTCTGTTTGCCTTCCGTTGCCAGCGAACAAAAGCTGCCCCTGTGGGACAGAGAGGGGTAGAGGTCAGAGGGCAGGCTGCTGCCTCACCTAATCACCTCCCTCCCCTTCCTCTCCCACCTCCCTGTGGAATGTGACAGTCACCACTGCCCAGGGTGTGCAGCGAAGGGAACAAGGTGACTTAGAACAAGCCTCATTCACCACAGGGTTCTGTATTCACTCCCAGTGGGCTGTCACAGCAAAGGGACCTTCTCATGTTGTGATTTGTTTTCTGGCTAATTTGTATGCCTTGCTGTGAGAAATGCATACATTTCCTTTAAACTACAGAAACTAATAAAGATCACATTGGCCACCAATAATTCTAGGTGGAGTGATAAGCACTTTGCCTGCCGTTGAAGTCCTCACCATGCTGGAAGTGACAGCTATGCGGGATGATTGCCAGCGTACCCCAAAGAACCCCAGCATGGGCCTCTGGACTCAGGAAATAGCAACGTCCCTTCCTAGTGTTGGGAATTTTATTCTGTTTTGTTTTGCTCTCTCTGTCTATTTTAAACTAGGAAACAGACTAATAAATGGTTAAATGTGTTTGCCGGAAAATATTCAAGTGTAAGGCAACAGTTTCCAAATTCCCTGCAGAGACTGGACACAAGGGAACATTGGCAGCCAAGCCTGTTATTAAGAAGGTCACAAGATGCCATCTGTTACTGCGTGCACTTTACTGTTCAAGCAGAACATCAACTAGGAGGTGGCTGCAATTGATTTTGCCTGTGAGCTTAAAAGATAGCACTACAGTGGGCACTATGCTGATTTTCGTGGGCTTATATGAACAGACCACGTGTCTGCCTATGAGACAGGCTGGAGTTACATGGGGGGAATATAGGAAGAAGGTGAAGCGTGTTTAGGTTTTTCCTTGGTTAGAGCTTAAACGTAATTTGGAATGCTGCTGGCTGGTTTTTCTAAATTTTTTGTGCATGGCTTTAGCCATCTAAAATATGATAATAGCCACTGCCTTCTTATAATTATGAAGTTAAGGCAGATAAATGAATGCCTTATTCCTTTATTCACAATTTAAAAAAATTTTTAAATCCATAGAAAAGTTGAAAACAGTACAATCAATACACCTACTCTCTCCTAGATTCATGAATTGTTAACATTTTGCCACATTTGCTGACATTTATCTCAGTCTCTACATCCTGATACCTCTATATTCTTCTTTGCTGGACTACAGAGAGTAAATTAAAGACATCATAACAGTATATCCTTAAATACTTCAGCATGTCTCTCCTATGAGTAAGAATGTTCTTTTACATAACCACAATATGAGGGTACTTCAAAACATTCATGGAAAGATTCGTATTATCTTTTAATTCTATTTTTCCCATGAACTTTTTGAAGTTCCCTTGTACTATTATCACACTGAACAAATTTAACATTAATGGAGTAATTTTTATCTAATATTCAGACTATTGAATGTCTTATTCTTAAAAATATGTCAGGAAAGATATTTGTTTTGTAATCAATCCCAATGGTTAATGACTTTCAAAGACAGTAATAGCTTATATTTTTGAGGCACCTTAAAAAATCTGATGAAAGCTCTGGGCCCTATCTCCAGAAAAATATCCTTAAAGACACTTATACAAGTCCACAATGCACACAACTTGGATCATTCCAGGGTGTCCGTGGACTGCAGGTTAAGTTGTTAATGTTTAATCTAAATTCTTCTCCTTTGTGCACACGCAGGTTAAGACCACAGCACTCAGAAAAGATGGAGAACAGCTTATCTTCACCTTCCAACATTATGTTTTGTGTTCATGAACCTTCATTTCATGGAACTCAAAGTTTCAAGGAACTCAGAGATGGGTAGATGGGAGATAATATTATCCTCAATCTATTAGAAGAAAACTGAATCCCAAATAAGGCTGACAGTTGTACTATGACAGACACCCAGCAGGTGGACTAAATGATTAGAATAGAAGTTCTAGAAGAACACTTCAAAACTTGAGCTTCTCTGATTCTGCAAGAGCTTGTGCTCACAAGCCTACACTTGCTTTCCTGATAATTTACTTTCAAAACAAAATACCTGTAACATTCCATCAGGGTTGGCACAACATTTAAGGATCTAATATCTAAAAGTAGAATTTGTTGGCAGTTACTAAGATAGTTTCATCAACAAAATTGCCCGATTTGGTTCTAGGACTAGGAAGTGGAAACAGGGGGCGTGGATAGACACTAGCAAATTAGGGTAACATTAAATGTCCTTAATTAAAAGGCGAGCTGAAACTGCCAAGGTCAAGTTGCACTGTGGGCTCTATTTTGTCAACTGTAAACTCGCAAAGAAAATTCATTAGCTAACCATACTCCAACATATGTCAGCTTACTGGTGTTCCTCTCCATAAACAGATTAAAGAAAATGAGAGACATTTCTAGCTCAGTTAGAAAAATGACCAAGTTTAGCTAAAAGACACAAATGTGCAAATACCTGATGCTATGGTCTAGCACAAATTCTATTGTCTGTTTGGTTTTTTTTCCCCATAATTCATCAAATGCCTCAAAATTACTTTCTGTAAAACTTTAATATTATGGAATCACATCACTTACTAATTAATGATTATCCAGTGTAAGTCTTGAAAGAAGAGTGTCAAAAAGCTAGCTAAACCTATGGAATTTATAGAAGTCTTATAGAGCTTTGAAAGGCTAAGAATTCACACACAGTGGAACAATCAGAGCTACGTGTGCAGGATAAACTTTTTATCCATCTGCTTTAACTGTAGCTATAAAAAAATGAGTTTTTCTTGAATTTAGCTAAATAATTGTCAAGTTCTTTGAGTCTGGCTTAAGAAACCTTGTTTTAAAAAAGTTTATCAGCATATGCATTAGTCCATTTTCTGTTGCTGTAACAGAATACTTGAGACTGGGTAATTTATAAAGAACAGAGATTTATTTGGCTTACGATTCTGGGACAGCTGCATCTGGTGCAGGCCTCAGGCTGCTTCTACTCATGGCGGAAGACGACAGGCAGCTGGTGGGTATAATCAATCATATGGCGAGAGGAAGCAAGAGAGAGAGAGGAGGTGCCAGGGTCTATTAAACAATCAGCTCGGGCCGGCCGGTGGCGCACTGCTACAGTGCGCCGCTTGGGAGCGCAGCGGCGCTCCCGCCGAGGG
>NW_007751649.1:0-9215 GCF_000696425.1 Galeopterus variegatus | reverse complement strand
TGAGAGGAAGGTACAGAGATTTTCCGTACGCCCCTAACCTGTATACACGCATCCTCCTGCTGTCAACATTCCTAACAGAGTGATGCAGTTATAACAACCGAAGAAACTACAATGACACATCACTATCATCCAAAGTCCTTAGTTTACATTAGGGCTTGCTCTTGATGTTGTTCATTCTATAGATTTGGACAAATGGGTAATAACAAACAGCCTGATAGCTAGCTTCATTCTAGTGCTGAATAACATTCCATGATCTGCATGCACCAGTTTGTTTATTCATTCACCAACTGAAGGACATCTCGGTTGCTTCTAAGTTTGGACAGTTATGAATACAGCTGCTGTACACGTCCATATGCAGATTTTTGTGTGAACATAAGTTTTCAACTAATCCAGGTAAATCCAGGGAGTACAACGGTTGGATCATATGGTAAAAGTATGTTTAGTTTTGTTCAGGGAACCACCAGACTGCCTTCCAAAGTGGCTGCACCATTTCACATCCGCACCAGCAACGAGTGAGAGTCCCCTTGCTCCCCATCCTCTCCAGTGTTTGGTGTTGCCAAGAGTCTGGATTTTGACCATTCTAATAAGTGATAGTTGTGACCTACAGCTTGCGATTCTGTTCCTTTTGGCATTGATCCTGTGTTCAGGTGTCAGTGTGTCTTCCCCGCCGGTGGCCCAGCCAACACTCCCAGCTCTGTCTCCTGTAGTCCTTTCTCCTCCTACCACCAGGGACTTCACAGTCTTTCAAATAGAAAAACACATTGTAGTAACAGCATCTCTAGGTGCTTGTAGGACGGATTTTTCTACATTATCCTTGTCTGCCGTGTTTATCAAATGGAATGCCTCAGGGAATGTTTATGTAAAAGAGATGTGTAAAGTTGTGTATTAAATTTAACAGTGGGCTTTTAAAGGGGAAAGCAGTAAACATCTTCACTCATACTTACAGATGCCTTCATATGGGGACATGGTGTTTGTAGCAAATCAGTTAATTTTATTCTTTAGGCTATACACATGATTTCTAGTAGTGATGTCTGTTATGTCCATTCTTTAACACTGTTGTATCCCTAAGACGCACTTGAAGATGGGACTGTCACTTTCTGTGCAGAGATTCTTTTATAACTTATCAAAGTTCGTGCTATGTAACTACATGATTTTACTTGTTAGGCAGCTTCCCTCTTACTATTTCACTTCTACATTGATAACACCATCCTTCAAAGGGGCTTCTACTCCTCGAAGCTGTGATATTTTCTAGAGGGGAGAGCTGGCATTCTGTAACAGAGAGATAATATGAAGCAATACCTCATTATGCATAATCTATATTCTCTTTTTATTTTGTTCTAGCCCTCCATGCCTTTTACCAAGACTATTCCCCATAGCTGCCTCTTTGGGCTTTCATCATCTGACTTCCCTCCATCTGACTGTCACCTGCTGCCCAGGTGATAATTAATCTTCCTAAAACACAGCATCAATAAAGAAAACCCCCTGTTCAAAACACTTTAGATGATTCCCTGATGCCCATTGATTTAAATTTCACTTCCTTGAGCCTGGCATTTAATTTAATACAATCTGTTATTTCATTCTGACTAACCTTTCAGTTTCATATTCTGTCACTTCTCCAGTGGTACTGTCTGTTCTGGCAAAAATGATCTTATCTTTGGTCACCTCTAACCCTTCTTCTCTCCTGGCACTTCCTCGAGCTGTTCCCTACCTGACATGCTCCTTCTCTCCAGCTCTACATCCTGTCGTTTACTTATCAAAGGCCCACCTCACACCACGCCTTGTATCCATCTGTGATTCTCCTGTCTAAGAAGTTGAAACAACTTTATACAATCACTCCTTCTTTGAGCCACTTTTTGCTCATGTATTTTATATGACATTTATTTAACCTGATGGTAGACAGCAGATTCCATCCTTTTACTTTTCGTGTTAATGGATTCCTAATCCCTCAAAGGAAGTGCATATTCTTATCCATCTTCATGTTGATTGTGCTGCCTTTTCTGTGCTTTGTGCATTATTTCACATGCTCTCTAACCCAGTTCACGAGAGGTAATTGGCACCTGTCTGAACAACCTCGGTCCTCAATGAGGCGGGATGTAAGCCACTGGGAGGGGTAAGTCAGACGAAGAGAATTCTGCTCTTAGCACACTCTTTGGTCCCTCTTTAATTGCTTTTATTGAACCACATGTCCTTGGAACGCCATCTGCTTACTGTTACTGGGTTTCCCACCTGAAAATATTCTCAGGTAGAGGGCCACCCAAAGCAGTTCAAAAATTTTAGAATTCAAATCAATTTCTGTCTGTACCCATTACTCATCCTGTTCATGCCCTGCTCACAGATGCAGCCCTCTTCTGTCCACATCTGGTGATGTGGAAGACTTATTGTTTTCTTTTCTTCTTCTCCATATGTGGTTTATTCCATGTTTTGATCTATTTTCCTGAGGTTTCATTTCTACTTCCTTCTATAAAATACTAACCATATTATTTTACTCAGAGCATACTTCTTTTCTATTTCATGTTCAATCCAATTAGCAGCTTTTTTTTTTTTTTTTAATGATACAGTCTCAATTTAATCTGCTCAAGAAAATGAAATTTCTTTCCAAAATTTCAGCTTTGGGTCCATTGAGGTCTTCTAATATGGTAACACAGATATTGATTAATAAACCAATAGCCATTTAAACCTTAAAAATTATTCACTCCAAAAAAAAAAAAAAAAGAAGAAAAAGAAAATGGTAACTGTGTTAGGAAGTGTACATGCTAACTAACTTAATTATGTTGATTATATCACAATACATATGTATATTAAAACATCAGGTTTTGCACCTTAAATATATATAATTTTTATTTGTCTATTATACCACCATAATGCTGGAAAAAAAATGTAGCTGCTAGAACCTCAGGGTCAACATTTCTACCCAATTTTAGTGAAGTACACGTGATCCTTAAGATGGATACATTGGACACTAACTTTCTTCCTGGTATCACCCATTTTTCTCCTACACTATTGTATTAGTTTGTTACTGTTGCTTATAACAGAATACCTGAAACTGGGTAATTGATAAAGAATCAATATTTACTGCTGACAGTTTCAGAGGCTGGCAAGTCCAAAGTCCAAGGAACACATCTGGTGAGGGCCTTCTCTGGTGGTGACTTCTGTGACACAGGGTGTCAGTTGGCAAAATCGCCAGGCCAGAGAGATAGCCTTTCACACTCTCCTTTTAAAACCATCAGAACCGCACTCATGACCACCATTAAACCACCAATGGATTAATCCATTCACTAGGGCGTTGTCCTCACAATCTAATCACCTCTTCAAGTCTCCAACTTTCAACTACCATAAAAGGATTTCTTACCCTCTGAACACTGTCACAGTGGGGGGCTAAGTTTCTAGTACCTGGAACTTTGGGTGGCACAACTCAATCCATAGCACCTATTTTGCCTTTATCTCAGTTTCCTTGTTTATTTTTACATTTTTTTTTTTGGTAATAATGGTTTAATGGGACCCTTTGTTGGAATAAATATATATATTTCAAGTTAGGCTAATTCAGAACACAGTTTGTGAAGCTAGGGAATAAAAAACAAATTACAATCCCACAAATGAACTAGATCAGCTGGTCCAAAGGTTCTACTGGCTAAATGTGCTAACGTGGTGTACAAAAGATGTAATGACTTAAACCCTGTTGTAATACTAAGTAAACTGCTTGTACTGTACTTGGTGAGACAGGTAGAAATTGTATCTTGATATGTTTTAGTGATACTTCCCAGTAACTGAAAATGATAAGTTTGAGCTAAATTGTGCTTCCATGAGGGAGCTAGAGGGTGTGGTGCTCTGGGGATTAATTAATTTTTCTGCTCCTCCAAATATGGTTGCTTCAGTTGATTGTTGTTATAGATTCTGCTCAATGAACATGTCACTTTCCTTCAACTCCGACTCAAGTATTCCCACAAGGTGGCTTTAATTTGTGAGTTCATATTAACTATGGAGGCTTAGAAGACAGCATTGCTTTGATATTTAGCTATCTTTCCTCAAATATTTTTATGACAGACATGAAACACTGAAATGTATTCACTAAACAGAATTATATGAATGTAAAGTCATTTAATGAGCAAATAGTTTCCCATCAGGTTGATGCTGTAATGTCTGGTGTTTTGGGGACCGGGGAAGGTCAGAAGGTGGTCACTATTCCCATTAGCCTGATTCTAGATTTGTGCTCAACTCAGCTTGTGTTTATTTTCAGTGAAAATTTACTTTAACTTGGCAAAGAAGAAATATGATTTGGGTACAAAACACAAAACAGTGATGTAAATCATGGAAGTTGAACCTATGAGAAAACAAGAATTCTTGGCAAAAGAGTGCAGATATTAGTGTTAGAAGAGTTTTGATCTGGATCTCACTTCTTATCTATATGACCAAGGGCCAGTTACTTTCTTTCTTTGGCTTTGGGTCCCTAACTGTAAATAGGGACTGACATCGATATTTTGTTTGATTTTCATGAGGACTCTTGAGACTACATCTGTTAAACACTTAACTCAGTGCATGACACATAATAGGATAATGTAAACATTGCTTTTTAATAATCACCCTGATAGGAAAACAAAGACATTTACTACATTTGAAGACACGTCACTAGTTTCCAGAAGTAAACTAACCTTCAAACCCTGAATATTTATATATATTTGTGCTTTCATTTTAGATTCAGAGTATTTTGTTGATGCTTCCTAGAAGTTTATCTGATTGAACTTTCTCCTTATAAAAATAGGCTAGAGAGATTAAAGAAAGGGTAGGAGAAGAGGAGAACAAGAGAGCACCTCCACTGCTAGCGTCAGGGAAAGCCCAGTGAACAACGGAGCTGGAGGGGCTGAGCCTCTGTGTCTAGGTTCTGAGAAGGGGCTGGTCTTGGAAGACCTATGTCACCCACCGCGGCTGGGGTCATGATATGGTGAGATGGGCTCTGTTCTCCCATTCCAATTTTGAGAACCTGGAAGTGGATCAACTGCCTTTCCAGTCCCTTCTTTGTGGAGACGCATCATTCCTTGATCAGGAAGACATTTTCACCACTCAGTTTCTCATAGGCTCCCTTTGACACGAACACACAGCCAACCCAGCATGAGCTATGTGGGGACTGAAAATCAGGCCAAATATCCTAAGAGTGATAAGCACCTCATTGCCACAGAAATGGGGTTACTGCAGACACCTGAGCTGATTTTGAATAGCTTCTTTAAACTAATGTGGATAAAATATATATCCTTGTATTTTACTCTTAAGATCTATTTGTTGACTATAAACTATAGAAGAGAAATAATAAATAGCATTTCTCTTTTCAGACTGTAGTAAAGAAATTCTCAATAAAAAACCTATTATTAACCTGTAAACAATTTAGGCCTAAAGGTTGTGGAAATTTTTTTCTTGCAATTTTTTTTTTTACCAGAGAAATGAAATATTTAAAGTAACACTCTTTCTGCTATGATTAAGCTGAAGATAAAGCTTTAATGTTTTCTTGTGTCCAACAGAAAAAAATAATCAGATGAGTCTTTCTTTTCTTATACTAAAGAAACACGAATGCTAAGGAAGCATATGTAGGTACTTAGTGGAGTCCTTGGTGTATAGTAGGAATTGCATAAACCTTTGTTAGATAGGGCTGAATCACCTGTTTTATCAAAAAGATATAAAACAAACAAACAAAAATGATAACAACAACAAACCACACTTACAGACAAGCTGCTTAGAATTATTTCCAATCCACTAGTTGAAAAGTTTAGCAGGAAGAGTGATGTCAGCAAGATGGCAGAATAGGAGGCTCCTTTCTTTTCTCCCATGAAAACACTTGATAAACATCTACACATGGATAAATTTCCTTTGAGAGAAAGCCAGAAGCCAGCTGAGAGACTACTACACACTGGGCAACTGAGAAAATACCCACATCAAAACAGGTAGGAAAAGCTGAGGCACGTTCAGTCACAAACCCCTCTGTAGGCACTGTGCATTACAACTGGGAAGGAATCCCCAACCCCTAGCTTCTCCCTGAGGAGTGAAGGGCTTGGAACACAGGTGTAGTGCCCAAACTTTCACAGTTACTCCTGAAGAGTTTGAGTCCTAGAGCACCTAGGTCTGGGAGCAGAAGAGATTTGCCAGTTGTGAGTCTCCTTGGTTTTAAATGGTCTTTCCCCAGGACTATACACCCTGGGATTAGTGCAGAGAATGGGCTAAAACGCACTGCTCCTGCTTTCTTCTTGGAAGGGGTTTGTCTGCACATTTTTCCAGCTGCTGCCTGAGCACTGGGCTTCTACAAACCTGCAGCTGGGTGCTTAAGGGGCAGATAAACCATAGACCTCTGGGACCCTGAACAGGAATGAATGCATGTCCAATGCCTTCTCCCTTGGCTCACTACAGCAATAAATCCAGGTCTGCATATTTTCCCTGGAAAGAGTTTGTGTGCACAGTGGGTACCCCAATGTTTCTAGTTCCTTCCTGAGGGACTGCCTCAGAAATTACCTAGTCCTGAAGCAGAAGGGACTCAGCATTCATGAGTCTTCCTGCACCACAGAGAGCAAGAAGATGCATTTTAAACAAGTGTGTAAGAACTTCTAGTGGCTATACCTCCTAGGATGAGAGTGTGTGGTCTGAATGAGAGGGTAGGCATTTGCCACAGAGCCTCTCCCTGACTTTAAGCAGAATGAGTGGGAGATGAACTCCAGCCCTCAGCTTCTCCTTAAGGATAGAAAATCCTGGAACATGCATCTACCATTCTAAATTTTCCAGCTGCATTTTGAGTTGCTGGCTTCTATCTTGCCTGTCTCAGAGCAATGACAAGACATGACATACCCTAATCTCCTGGGGGTCACTAAGAACAAAGACAGCAGTTTGGACAAGCACAGAGGTTTACAAGGCACCTAAAATCTCTGGTCAGGCTGATTGGCAAGGTCCATCTTCTACACAAGGCCAACCTGAAAAGAATGAGAGAGGTAGTTGTCTTATCAAATGTACAGAAACCAACTCAGAGAATTAGGCAAAACGATGAAACAGGAAAACATGTTCCAAATGAAAGAACAAGATAAATCTTCAGAAATCAACCCCAAAGAAATGGAGATAAGTGATTTAGCCAATAGAGAATTTGAAAGATAATTACAAAGTTGCTCACTGAGGTTACAAGAGCAATGCATAAACAAGGTGAGAATTTTGACAAAGAAATAGAAAACATAAGAAAGCACCAAATAGAAATTATGGGGCTGAAGAATACAATAACTGAACTAAGAAATTCAATAAAGTGGTTCAACAGCAGACAAGACTAAGTGGAAAAATAAATCAACAATCTTGAAGACAAGGCCATCCAATCTGATGAGGAAAAAGAAAAAGTAATAAAAAAGTATGACAGACTAAGGGACCTGTGGGACACCATCAAGCAAAACAATGTACATATTACTGATATTCCAGAAGGAGATGAGAGAAAGGGGCAAAAAGCCAATTCCAAGAAATAATGTGTTACACTCTCTTTGTAACCTCTCTCCCCCTGGGTGATGGAGATGCAAAGAATTACTCAAAACCCATTTTTTCTGAGCAGTGAGAAGCCCCGAAGAGGTTAATTCTCCAGGAACCCTCAAGAGAGAGGCATTCCTCCTTGGAAAAATAACCCTGAACTGGGGTTCTGTCTCAGTATTTATTCTCCAGGCCAGAAAGTTACAGAAAAGGAACATAGGTGGAGTTATGGCTAAGTATAGTTTAACAATAGAGGCTGGTAACATCAGTGAAATAACAAAGTGACATTCCATAATGCAATTTGCAAAAAGTTAAGTCGGTTCACCAACTAAAGCTTGTTCTTAGCAAACACTTTCTTTCCCTACAGCAATTTCCTTAGCATATTTACATAACAATCAAGTAACTTTCTTAACATATCAATCAGTAGTTTAATCTGCACCAAGGACATCTGTGCTTGAGCCAGCAATTTTGCTGTTACAATTCTTTATCTACAACAGAGACTTTAGCCTGTGGAAATTTTCTTGCCTTTTACAAGCTTAACATTTCCATGTGTAATTTTAAAAAGTTATGGTAAACCTGAAACTACAGGACTTGGAAGCTAGGCCCTGTGAAATACATTTGCTTTATTAACGTTAGTCCTCTCTACAATAATGGCTAAAAATTTCCAAAATCTGGGATAGGAAATAAAAATCCCAATCTGGGAAAGACAGTATACACTAAATAAGATGAATCCAAAGAGACCCACACTGAGACACCTTTAATCAAATTGCCAACAGTTAAAGACAAAGAGAGAATTTTGAAAGCAGCAAGAGAAAACTAACTTGCTATATACCAGGGAACCAATATAAGACCATAAATGGATTTTTCAGCAGAAATCTTGCAAGCCACAAGGGAGTGGGATGATATGTTCAAAGTGCTGAAAGAAAAACAAAACAAAACAAAACAAAACAAAAAATACAACTGCCAACCAAGAATACTATACCCATCAATCCTGTTTTTCAAAAATGAAGGAGTGATAATGACTCTCAGACAAACAAAAGCTGAGAGAGTTCATCACTAGATCTACCTTACAAGAAAAGCTAAATGCATTTCATGAAATTTAAACAAGTCAGTAAACAGCAACATGAGAGCAAAAGTATAAAACTCATTTGCAAAAATAGATAGATGGGAAAAATAAGAATATTTTATTACTATAAGAGTGATGGGCAAATCTACTGTAATTCTACTATAAAATTAAAAGACAAAAGTATGTAAAACAACCATAAATAAGTTACACCAATAGATAGATAATATAAATAGTTATCGGTTGTAGCATATAATGTATAGGAAGAAGGGAAAAGAGAAAGTTCCTATACTCAAGGGAAGTTATGTTGTCATCAGCTTAAAACAGACTATTTTTTTTCCTTTTTGTCTTTTTTCGTGTCCGGCAATGGATCGCAACCCTCAGTGTCGCGCCCGTACCAGACCGGGACCGGCAAGGGGATCACAACCCCCGGTGCTGCGCCCGCACCTTGCTCAGCCAGTGAGTGGGAACCGGTCTGTATGTGGGATCCGAACCCTCAGCGGGAGCGCCATCATGCTCCCAAGCGGCACACTGTAGCAGTGCGCCACCGGGCTGGCCCCCAAACAGACTATTTTAACTATAAGATGCTTTATGTAAGTTTCTTGATAGCCACATACCCACAAAATACCTATAAATGTCACACAAAAGAAAAAAACAAAGAAATAAAAACCAAACAATACAA